>NW_022437016.1:8785675-8845441 GCF_009761245.1 Sapajus apella | reverse complement strand
AAAAAAAAAAAAAAAAAAGTTAGAAGGTGGTTTATTTTTTGACTCTAATTTTGCTCTTTCACTTTCATCAGAAAGATTGTGAAGTGACCTTTGTGCTTAGACCTCTCCTCTTTCTGTGGGAGTCTGAGGGTCTTGCCACCTCTCCCCAGCACATTGCCACTTCTAGATACCAGGATCGCTTCCTCCAAGTAATGACAAGAAGGCAACTGGTGGGGTTTTCAGTGTGAACAATTTGGGGTACTTCAGACCTATATCTTTTTCCTAGACCATCATCAACCAGCCTTTTCCCTGCATACAGTGCCAGATGCCAGTGCTCTCAGTATGGCTGTGTCCTCCACAGTGTACTTTGTTGCCTCAGGTCTACACAGAATGTGGGTTCTATTGCGCAAAAAGTAACTGGCTGCCACATTTGCCACACTGACTTGTGCCTCCACGCCTGTCTCCCATTCCTACTTGGAGCTGCCCTGTAGGCAGCTGTGTGAGGTAGACCCATTCTCCCCTTGTCCATGCTAATGACGATTGGGCCTCACAGGCAAGGGTGGTTTTGCTGTTTCTGCTTTGGCCTCCATGGCTCTGCCTGCAAGAAGATCTGTAGAGTAATCCTGACTTCCAGAATGAAAGGGGTCATTGTTTCTGGCCATGTGGTGCTCATGTGGGGCCAGGATTGGTGTCCTGGGCAGGGGAGTGTTCTACCTGGTGGGCGCTGGTGCCCCATCACTGCCAGGAGCCCCAGTGGCACCCTGTGGGTAGCTGTTCTGAAAGGATTGATGTTTGGTGATGAATGTCTTGCAGGAGAATTTCTTTACTTTTTTTTTTTTCTTTGAGATAGCTTCTGGCTCTGTCGCCCAGGCTGGAGTGCAGTGGCACTATCTTAGCTCACTGCAATCTTTGCCTCCTGGGCTCAATGAATCCCCCACCTCAGCCTCCCGAGTAACTGGGACTATAGGCGCATGCCACCACGCTCAGCTACTTTTTGTAGAGACAGGGTCTTGCTGTGTTGCCCAAGCTGGTCTCATACTCCTGGGCTCAAGCAGTCCGCCCATCTCAGCTTCCCAGAGTGCTGGGATTACAAGCATGATCCACTGTGCCCAGCCATAACAGGATTTCAAACTTCTCTACACCTAACCCACTGTGAGATTCTGGGGGAGTCATTTGTGTTCTACAGCAGTGCTCCACTTATAATTCAGCAGTGGCTGCCATTCGCTGGCTTACTGCACTGAGCTCCCATCACTGACCTCTCATTTACTTTTCATGCCACTCTGAGGATGGTCTTTTCCCTTACTCGCACTTGACCCACAGAGCTAGAGAGAGGTGGAGCCAAGGCATGAACTCAACCCTGTGGGTCCAGAGAGCCACGTGGCCCCTCTGCCCTACTAGGTGTCTTCCACATTCAGGATGTCATTCAGTTAGTTTTGTAGCCCTGTGGAACAGGTGATCTCTCCTTTCTACAGAAAGGAGAGAACCTCACATGTGCCTTTCCTTAAATCCTGTAGGTGATTAGGGGCACAGCTGAGATTGAACCTCCAGTCTATGCTGCCTCTACTCTGTGTATCCCGCCTCCCTCTGAGACAGCAAGAGATGACAGAACTTAGGAAAAATTTAAGTGTCAGACAGGCATGAGGACCTGTGAGGTATAAGCATCATGTCAGGACAGGGTACATGGTTGTTACCCTAGGGACTACTAGATATAATTTGAATTCTTTTGGTCCAAGAAATCTGAGGCTGTCATCCCTGTTTCCTTTCAGTGGACATACACCTCTTGAAGCCACGGATATCTTAGGTATGAACCTGGCAACTGCCTAGTGAACGTGGGAAGTGAACCTGAGGTCTGTTAGGTGCGGGAAATAGCCAAAGGCCCTGGGGAGCATGAGATGAGTGACTGGCAGCTCAGAAAGCATGGAGTGGACTGACTGGTCCCACCTGCACTGTTCTGACCCTGTGCTGCCACTGAGCAGCAAAGAGAAAGCAGATCTTCAAAGATTGTATGTCAGTAAGGGAAACAGATACATCAATTATGTATCTATTACAGTATAGCATAATAGGGACCACAGGGAAATAGCAATCGGGCACAGAAGGGCCTAGGAGAGAGAGTAACAAAATTTGGGGAGAATAATGGAGTCTTTCTGAAGATGGCAGATTCTAAGATGCCTTTTAAATGATAAATGAAGTAGTCTCGGGGAACCAAAGTAACTTGGGTGAGTTATTTTCCCTCTTTGAGCCTCAGTTTTCCACATTAAAAGAGGAGTACCAGGCCTGCTCTGAGGATTATTGTGGCAAATACTTACGGTAATGATTATCAAATGCTTGGCACAGTACTTGCATGTTGTCAGCATTCAAGAAATGGTACCTGCATTTGTTTTTAATAAAATTGTTGCTGATAATTATAGGCAAGATTGGGGGACAGTTAATAACCTCCATGTCCTGACAGTCTCAGCCTGCACAAATGGGACCTCCTGTATGCAAGCTGGTTTGTAACAGGGTTGAGAATGTTCTACAGCAGTGGTTTCCAGCTTGGGCCTCTATACTCATTAAGGATTCTGAAGACTGTAATGGAGGGAGATGTGGCCTGTAAGGTATTTACTGTATTTCGATGGAATTCACAGCTTTGATTCTGTGATGCTACATGGGCTATCCAGAGGAGAAATCATGCCCTGCCCGTCTTTGTGTCCCCTGCATTTGGCATAGGACCTGGTAATTTTAGTGCCTCAGGCTATCCATCATTGACCTCAAAATCTCCCATTTTGCTGAAGCTATGTGTTTACTCTGACAGATTCTGCTTCTTAAACATTTGGCAGATCCACATCCTCTTCCCCATCTCTCCTAAACACCACCTAATCTAAGCTTTTGTTTTCCTTCTGCATTATTACCAGCTGGCTCATCTGACTCCAGCCTCATCCCTCCAATCCTTCCTCCTCATGCTCCAGAGTGACCTTTCTAAAAGCATAAACTGTATCTCCTGCCTACCTAAAACTGTTCCATCAGTGAATGTAATTTTTCAAAAAAAATTTAAGGACATAGGCAATTCTCCTATAACTTCCCATTACCTAGAGATTCAAGGCAAGTTCCCTTTGAAATCAAACAGACCTGTTTTCACATCCTTGCTTCCTCACTTAGTGTCCATGTGATCTTGGCCAAAATTACTTAAGCTGTCTAAGCCCTAATTTCCATATAAGGTTGTTTGAGAATTAAATGTAATGTAGATAATATATTTAAAACATATATCCTATCAGCACGATAGATAGTAGCTGATAATGATGAACTACAGATGTGAATTGTGATCAGCGTGGCGTTCAGGCCCCCTCATGATATCCTCCTGTTTCTGTTTTTCCATAGTTTTAGTTCTTTCCCCTCCCTGCTTTAAACTCTGTACTGTAAGTTTTCAGAACTTTTAATAGTTGTCCTAAATTTACATGTTGTTTCATAACTTTATGCTTTGTGTACAGAGTTTCTTTTGTCCCAAATGTCTTAACCTCATCTGTTAATCTCTTACTCATTCTTCAAGACCTGCTCTCAAGTAGTTAATCTCTCACACACACACAAACACATGCATACGTGCACGCACACACACATGCCCGTGCACACACAGAATCTTTCCTGATCTACACATAGATTAGACCATATCTTTCTCTATGTCCCTACACCCCCTTGTGTACCTTGTGTAATTGTACTAATTTATTACCCATTTCCCTTTTACTTGTGAGTTTCTGGGGGGAGCAGTGATTGAGTTTTATGTATCTTTGTTTTCCAAGGATCTAGCAGCCACTGAATAGATAGGTGGAAGATTGGAAGGCACATATGGATTGGGTTATTATGGTAGATGAAATCTTGTAAAACATCTATGCTGGAAACTTTATTAAAAGAGGCTTTGGGCCAGACATGGTGGCTCATACCTATAATCCCAGCATTTTGGGAGTCTGAGGTGGGAGGATTGCTTGAGGCCAAGAATTCAAGTTTGCAGTGAGCTGTGGTTGCACCACTGCTCTCCAGCCATAATGGAATAATTGGAACTGGATTAATCCTCTCACAATTAACAATTAAAACTCTGGACAAATATGAAAACAGCTGTTTTCACATGTTGGACAGCAGACAAGACAAGATTGTGATCCCTGAGTCAAAGGAAGCCAGTGAGGTGAGGCCCACTGGCTTTCTGCCTTGAGGCATTTCTGGATACTGGTACTAGAAGGAGAATTCCCCCCAGCAAAGCACAACAGTCTTGGAGAGCTAAAAGGTTAAAGAACAGTTTAAAGAGAAAATGGTTTAAATTTGCAGGTGAGAGTATCAGATACGAGGGAGCTATTCAGCCGAAGAGCTCCAGAAACCCGAATCGACAAACCTACCAAAGACTAATCTGCCCATACATAGGGTAAAACTCTGACAGGAAACTATATGATGAACTGTTATCAGAGCTCACACAAGTCTAGGAATCCTTCAAGTTCTGACTAACCAGAGTCAGAGATCTTGTTGATCATTCAGGACAATGATAAGAGACACTGATAGGGCATGTCTTGATAGTACATCTAAACAAGCTAAAAAGATAATTTTAGCCCTGCCCTGAAAGAGCTTAAAATTAAGCTTTGAGAGGCACAAGAGAGGGCTTTAGAGGTCCTATAATGTGCTGGATTTTAATCTGAGTACCAGTTACATGGGGAAGAATTTGTCAAGCTAAGCACCAACGGTGTATGCATTTTTATGTGTATACGTTAAACTTCAATAAAAAGTTTTAAACAAACTTAGTTCTTTTTTAAGAAGCCTTTAAAAGATCAAACTGATGTGCAAGAAATCTAACCTGGTGTCAAAACAAACTTCAACCCTCTTTAAAAGAAGGCATCAAAATCCAATATTCAATAACATATCATTCACGGTATCAAACATCTTATTTAAAAAGTGCAAGACATGTTGCGAATGAGGAAAATGTCACCCTTAACAAGAGGAAAATTAATCAATAGACCCAAACTCAGAAGTGACAGATACGATAAAATAGCAGATAAAGACTTTAGAGTAGATATGATGAAGATTATAAGTATGTTCATGAATTTAAAGGAAGACCTGATTAAATGAAGGGAGAGGTGGAAGATATTAAAAAAAAAAAAAAAATGAATGAGAACATCTATAGGCAACAAGTATACCTGGAATGAAAAAAAAAATCACTTACGGGATTAAGAGGAGATGAGATGCCACTAAATAAAACATTAGTGAATTTGAAGATAGAGCAGTAAAAACTCCTCAATATGAAGCTGAGAAAGGAAGAGGACTGGAAACAGTTAACTAAACTCAATGAACCTATAGCACAGTATCAAGTGGGCTAACATACATGCAGTTGGAGTCCCAGAAGGTAAGGAAGGTGAGGAAAGATGGAAAAAATATTGTAAAAGACTATAGCTGATTTTTTTTCAGTTTTGATGAAATAATACTCAGAGCTGCAAGATCAAACCTGAAACACAATGGACCCAAACAAAACCACACAAAGATACATTTTGATTAATTGCTGAAAACTAAAAAAAACTTAAAATTATCCACAGAGAAAAAGATACGAGAAGTAATTATAGGAGACTTATTGCCAGAAACCATTTAAGGCAGAAGACAATGGAATGACATTTTTAAAGTAATGAAAGATAATTTTTATCAACCTGGAATCCTATATCCAGTGAAAATATCCTTCAAAAATGAAAGCACTGAGATGGGCAGATCACCTGATGTCAGGAGTTCAAGACCAGCTTGGCCAATGTGGTGAAACCCCATCTCTACAAAAATATAAAAATTAGCCAGGCATGATGGTGAGTGCCTGTAATCCCAGCTACTCAGGAGGCTAGGATGGGAGAATCGCTTGAGCCCAGGAGGCAGAGGTTGCAGTGAGCCAAGATTGTACCACTGCATTCCAGTCTGGGTAACAGAGTAAGACTCCATGTAAAAAAAAAAAAAAAAAAAGGCAAAACTGTGATTTTTTCAGACAAATAAAAAATGGGAGAAATCATTGTCAGTAGACCTGCATTACAAGAAATGTAGAAAGAAGTTCTTTGTGGGGGGAAAATGATATTACAGGGAAATTTGAACTGTAAGAGAGTGAAGAGAACCAGAAATAGTAAATATACAGATACATGTAAGAAACTTATTTTCTCATCTTTAATTTCTAAAAAGGTTATTTCAAGTAAAATTAATACCAGTGGAAATATTCTACTGGCGGTGATACCTGTAGCAGGTGGAGAATAGCAGTTTGCTGTTTAAAGGTTCTGGTGTTACCTGTATACGAAAACTGGCATAATACTATTTGAAGGTACACTTATAAAGTTAAAGATTTATATTGTAAACCTTACAAGGGCCACTAAGGGAGAAAAAAATAAGACAGATATATAGATAATAAGCCAATATCGAAGGTCCAAAACATTTTGTGGGGAAAGAATAAACATGACAACAGATGGAACAAATAGAAAAGTTAGCAAGATGGTAGATTTATTCGACCATGTTGGTTATTACATTAAACATACATTGTCTGGATACTCCAATTTACAGAGGTTATTCTATAAAAAAGCAAGACCCAATTGTATGTTTTCTATAAGAATTCTTCTTTAAATATGAAAAGACAAATAGATGAAAGATGGAAAAGATGTACCAGTCAAATGCTAATCAAAAGAGAGCTGGGGGGCAGAGAAACAAATCATCCTTATAGATATATACCAAATAATATTTGTAAATACTGTTCTGGCCAGAAAAAGGGACTTAATTTTCTCTTGACCCCCTACTTGGGTGTGGGCTAGACTTTATTTATTCCTTAAAAAAAAAAAAAAAAGTGTATGTAAAGACAAAAAGAGTAACTTTAGTGGAGAAACTGGCAGACACTATGTTAACCAAACGATCAATTTTAACATCACCAGTGATGTCATGTGGATGTCATATAATCACTGATGTAATGAGGATACTTCACCTCTGTGATATTTTTTTCCAAAAATCCACTCTAATCATGGCAGAAACTTCTAAGAAACTCAAATTTGGGAACATTCTACAACAGGGATCCCCAACCCCTGGGCTGTGGATTGGTACCAATTCATGGCCTGTTAGGAACCGGGCCACACAGTAGGAGGCGAGCAGAGAGCAAGCTATTACTTGAGCTCCACCTCCTGTCAGATCAGCAGTGGCATTAGATTCTCATAAGAGCGTGAACCCTATTGTGAACTACATATGCAAGAGATGTAGGTTTCGTGCTCCTGATGAGAATCTAATGCCTGATGATCTGAGGTGGAACAGTTTCATCCCAAAACCATCCTCCGTCGCACCTCCCCACCAGCCCACTGGTCCGTGAAAAGATTGCCTGCCACAAAACTGATCCCTGGTGCCAAAAAGGTTAGGGACTGCCATTCTACAAAATATCTGACTAGCATTTCTCACAACCATCGAGGACATAACAAAGGAAAGAAAAAGAATGTTATAAACCAGAGGAGACCTAAGGGCACATGACAACTACATGCAATGTGGCATCCAGGATTGGACTCTAGGATAGAAAAAGGACATGAATGGAAAACTGGTGAAATTACAATGCAGTCTGGAGTTTAGTTAATACTAATGTGCCATTGTTAGTTTTGATAAATGTAAGGTATGCCACCTTGTCCAACCTGCCCTGCTTTGTTGTTGCTGTTCTGTTTTGTTTTAGGGTTTTAGCAGCCTGAAGCCATAGCTTTTAGTTTCTCTGTCTAGCGGTAAGTGGGAAAGAGGGCTGAGAAAGGGGCTTTACTGGCCCAACCAGAAAGAACCTAAGAACCCAGGACAGAATTCTCCCCCTTGGACACCCCTGTTTAGGGGAAACTGAAACTGGATAAGGAGAATATGGTCCTCTTTGCACTATCTTCGTAAATTATCTGTAAATCTTAAAAAATATTCCAAAATAAAAGTTTGTTTCAGAGAAAGAGAGAAATGAGTATTATGAATAACTTTATGTCTACAATTTTGACAAATTAGGTAAAATGAACAAATTCCTTGAATTACAGAAAGTGACTCAAGAAGAAATAGAAAAATAGCACTATTTCTATTAAAGAATTGTGAGCCTGTAATTAAAACTTTCCCACAAAGAAAACTCTAGGCCCAGAGAGCCTCCCTGGTTAATTCTAAAATGTATTTAAGAAGAACTAATACAATCTTAACACCAACTTTTTCAAAAAACAGAGGTAAAAGAAAGATGTCTCACCTTATGAGGTCAGTTTACCTTGACTTGAAAACCAGACAAATAATTTACAAAAAAAGGTAACTACAGACCAAGATACATAACCAATATAAATGCAAAAATCTCTAAAACAAAATATTATCAAATTGAATCCAGCAATATATAAAAAAGGATAATAAGGTTTTTTAAGGATGTGAATGCAGGTTGGCTAAATATTTGAAAAACCATGTAATCTATCATATCAATAAACTAAAAAGGAAAATAATAAGATATATGCAAAAAAAATTAGGAAAAATTCAACACCATTCATGATAACAACTCCTAGAAAACTAAGTATCCTCATTGTTATAGTATCTAGAAAAGACCTATGGCTCATATCATATTTAATGACAAAAGGCTGATTTCTTTCCCTCTGAGAATGGAAAAAAATGTACCTGCCTTTATTTCTGTTGAGCATTGTACTGGAGGTTCCCACCAGTTCACTAAGACAGGGAAAAGAGGTAAATCTCTAACGATTAGAAAGAAGTAAAATTCTCTATTCAGACAATTTGATCATGTATATGGAAAATTCTAAGGATTCTCATAAATGAATTTAGCAAGGGTGCAGATAAAGTGAGTGTATAAAAAATCAAATGTATTTCTATATACTAGTAACAAGCAATTGAAAATGAGATATTTTAAAGTACCATTTAAAATAGCATATAAAACACAAAATACTTAGGAATAAATTTAAGAAAATATGTTGAAGATTTGTATCCTGAAAACTATAAAACATTTCTGAGAAAAAATTTAAAAGACCTAAATAAATGGAGAGATATTCCATGTTTTGAATTGGAAGACTCAATATTTTTTTACTCAATATTTTTAAGATGTTAATTTTCCCTAAATTGATCTATAGATTCAATATAATCCCAACCCAAATTCCAGATGGCTTTTTTTTTTCATAAACTTGACAAGCTGATTCTAAAATGTGTATGAATATGCAAAAGATCTAGAATAGCCAAAACAATGTTGAAAGAGAAGAACGAAGTTATAGGACTTATATTACCTGTTTGCAAGACTTACTATAAAGTTACAGTAATCAAGACAGTGTAGAAAGACATGCAAATCAATAGAACAAAATTAAAAGTTCAGAATTAGGGATACACGTAAGTGGTCAATTGATGTTTAAACAAATATAGCAAAGTAATTCAAAAGGGAAAGAAGAGGGATCTTTTTAGCCAATAAATATGCTAGAACCACTGAATATCCATATTGAAAAAAAGAAGCCTTGACTTTTACCTCATGCAAATATTAGCTCAAAATAGATTAAAGACCTAAAAATAGAAGCAAAAATGATCAAATGACTAGAAAAAAATAAGAAATCCTCATGAATTGGGGGTAGGTAAAATTTTCTTAGGACATAAAAAGCACACATCATAAATAAAAAAGTGATAAACTGGACCTCATAAAAGGTAAAAACTTATCCCGAAAAGCATCACTTAAAAAATGAAGAGGCAAGCCACAGACAAAAGTGAGATAAAATATTCTCAATACTTATATCTAAAGAAGGACTTTTATCCAAAAAATATTTTAAAATTCCAAAACTGAGTAACAAGAAGATAGCTCAATTAAAATGGTTAAAATATTTGAAGTAACACATCACAAAAAGATATTCAAATAGCCAATATCCACATAAAAAGATACTCAGCATCATTAGTCATGAGGGTACAAATTAGTGTCACAACGAGGTTCTTCTGCATACCCACTGGTATGGCTAAAATAAAAAGACTGAATTTCTTATAAATGTATATCTTAAACATATGTTTACTATATGGCCAAGCGATCCCACCCTTGGGCATTTGCCCAAGAAAATGAGAACTTATGTATGTGTAAGTTTTTAGCAACCCAAACTGGAAACAGTACAAACGTCCTTCAACTGGTTAATATATAAACAATCATTGGCACACCCATAAAATAGAAGGCTACTCAACAATCAATAAGAAGAAACTACCTACTGATCCATTCCACAAAAATGGATGAATCTCAAATACATTATGATAAGGGGCAGAATCCATTTATTTAACATTCTGGAACAGGCAGAACTATAGAGCTGGAAACAGCTGAGTGGTTGCCAGGACTAAAATTGGCACAAGGGAAATTTGGGAGATGATGGACCGTCTGTATCTTGATTGTGGTGATAGATTTGTGACTATGTGCATCTTTCAAAATTCATTAAAATTATTCACTAAAATGGTGAATCTTAATGTATGTAAATCATACCTCAATAAACCTGACTTTAAAATTATTTAAACACTGGCAACACTAAGTATTGTCAAAGATGTGGAAGCGCTTATGTGGCACTCTCATCACTGCTAATGGGAGTACAATATGGTACAACTACTTTGGAAAACAGTTTGGCAATATCCTGTGAAGTTAAACTTAATGCCTACGATACAACCCAACAGTCCCATACTGTCTCTTCACCTAAGAGAAATGAAACTATATCCAAACAGGCTTGTACATGAATGTTTGTGGCAGCTCTATTCATAGAGAACAATAACTGAAAGTAACCAGAATGTTTATCAAGTGATAGATGGATAAACAATGTATTATATCCCCTTTTTTAAATTATTTACTCATTCCATAATAACAAATTTTTGATACACCAAACAACATGAATGGATCTTAATTCACACTGAGCAAAAGAAGCTAGACACACAGCACTATAGGACTTAATTTGTGTAAAATAGAAGCGAGAAAGCTAGTGTATGGTGGGTGAAAGCAGATTAGTGTTTGCCTTGGGCTGCGATGGAGGAGGCAGGGCCTGACTGCCAAGGGGCACCAACAACCTTTTGTGGTGAAGGAATTGTTCTGTCTCTTGATTGTGGAGGTGGTTACACACATGTAGACATTGGTCAAAAGTCATTGGACTGTGCTTTTTAAATGTATGCATTCTTTATATATCAGTTATGACTTAAAGTTAATTTTTTAAAGCAGCCTTGGAAATTCATTTTAAAGGTGGAGTTCCAGTATTGAGTAGCTTTCAGAACAGCTCTGCTGATTTCAAATGATTTATGTACATGAGCAAAGGGTAACTTTGGAGGTGGGATGGCTCTGGCTTTGTGCTAGATGACTAGACAATTTAGTCTCAAATTTATAATCTTGTCTGAGTTAGCTTTTTTTACCCTAAAAAAAAAAAGAGGTTGGCAAGGTCAATGCCTTATACCTTGCTATGTTCCATGAAAGTTGCTAATGTAGTGTTTTCACTGACAATATTGCATTGTTCCTGAGCTGTGGCTTTTGGAGGAAAAATATGGTAAGAATACTCCATCTTTTAGATCCAAAGGCCTGTTTACCGACTTCATGTTTATCTCAAGCCCTGGCCTTCTCCATGTCACATTTCTTCAAAGGCCCAGAACCCTCAGACTCTCGAGATGTTCTGCAGGGCTGGCAGGAACTGCTGTGCTGTCTTTCCCTTGTGAGTCAACAATGCATTTGATGCAGAAGCAAGGAGCTAGGCCTTTTTGTGGACTTGATCATTCTACCATGTTCATGCATTTGTGCTAGTATTTTCTGATAGAATGTTTGTTCATTCAGCAGTCATTTCCTGAGCACCTACTATGTGCTAGGCTTTATATTGGGTATAATGAGTATGGAGGTGATTGAGACACGGCCTTTACTCTCAGTGATGTCCCAGCTGGTTAGTAGAAGAGTGATTGCAGGCAGCACTGCCAGTCTTGCCCCCACTTCACCAGTCCTGGTCCATCCTCCAGGCTATACACAAAGGCATATTACAGAGCATGGAGACCACACCCCAACTGAAAACGCTTTAGTGGTGCCTCATTTTTCTCTTGGTGAAATTCAGGCTCCATAATACGGCCCTTTACAATCCACTTTCTGCTCATCTCTCTTACCTCATCTCTTGCCACTGCCCTTCTACCCATTGGTACTTTCTACTGGCAACTTTGCTTCCATACACAGGAGACTGGATGTTTCTAGTTGACTGTGGCCCAAATGGGCAGGTCTATAGCCAGTTCAGGTACGGAGATTATTTTTCATTCATTTAGCCTAGCCAAAGTTTTTTGGGTGTATGCTCAGTGTATTGAGCCATGGGGACATGGAGACATGTAAGAAACAGTCATCCTTTTTGGAAAGGAATGATAAGCACACTCGGGGCTGATAATTGAATGCATGGAGGCTGGAGGTGTGAACCAGGAATTAACAGTTTACTATGGCTAGAACATAAGGTGTATGGTTGAGAGGGACAAAAGATGAAACCCAAGTAGCAGACAGGAGGGACAAGATTGGGAATCGTCACAAAAACAAGTTTGGGCTTTAAGTCTGGGGCAGTGGGGCATCCACTAAGATAGTTAATCCAGGGAATGATGTGGTAAAATTCATGCTACCAGGAGTCCCAGACTGAGGGTCAAGTGTTAGATTCCACCTCTTGTTGCTTTTCTCGTGCCTAGAATCTGACCAAAGCTTTCCTTCACCCCACATCTACTGATACTGGACTTGGGGTAAGGGGATAGTGTGCTAGAGAGAATTCTCAGTATGACCTGTGACCTGCATCCAGTCATTTATCCCACATGCTTTTAAGGAGTTGCTTGTCCATCCCTGTTCTGTCTTGGGCCACTCGGCGATAGTGTCCATACCATGACTTGTAAATTTAATTCATTCAGGAAGGGAGCATCGTGATTCAGTGAGCCTTGCCCTGAGCATGTGTGTGTATGATTTGTCAACAATCGAGGATTTTATGGGAGTTTATGGGACTTCATTAAAGATGCTGGAGCAGGAGCACTGTGGGACATCAGAAGAGACCTCAGCAATAAACCGCAATTCCAAGCTTTGGAATGCAGTAAATGTTTAAGAGACTTCCTTCCTTTCATTACTGAATTTTACTTTACTTTTATACCAGTAAAGAGTTGTGTTTTATTGGTTGAAATTTCTTGATTCTGTTTTTCCCAGGTCTGTTTAAAAGCTACATTTTATCTTTGAGGATGTTTGGCTCGTGGTGGAGGAAGTGCTGCCAGCGAATTCAATTAACTGGCAGAGCTCACAGATATTGTACACGAATTTCTTTTTTTTCTTCTTTTTCACAACTGCTACATAAACACAGCTGGGTTTAATATTTGTCGTAACAAAGATTTAACTTGAATCATTTTACTCCGGGTAATTAATGCTTGGAATCTTGGCTACTTTTTCGTTCGTTTGTAATCCTCTGCATTTCTTTACTCTAGCTATCTAGATAATGAAGTGTGCTGCTCTAGGTCTTAGCCCTGCCTTAAAACTGCTTAATATTTGGCCGTTCCCACTAGAGAGCAGATGCTTTTCTTTGCAAGAATTGAATTTCTGTCAGCTCTTTTATGCATCATGTGTTTGGAACTGTGAGTGGATCAAGTTGTTCATCACAGCGGGGACACTGTGAAACACATCTATTATACACACTTCCCACCCCCCTTCCTGTTTTATTTTTTTTTTTCTCCCCTGAGGAGGTGGAGATGCCCGGATCCCCTTGGGAGATAGCTCGCTCTGTGTGGATGTATCCATGTGATCCACCATGAATCCAGCCTGGCCACATCCCTAAGCAGGGAAATCTATATCCATTCAGCCCAGGATTGTGGCTGAGACAAACCCCACTTTTATCTTTGTAAACACCGAGCTCTTCATTAACTCCCAAATACACACCAATTTTGGGTCACTAAATAAATCCACTAGGCTCAGCATAATGAGTGACATTTCAGTAATTGATGCCCTAGAAAATGTTAATTGTGAACTCATGATTCTTTTTGATGCTAAAATAAAGGCTTGGGTAGTTTTTGGCTTTGGAGTTGAGCTAGTGCAAAAGAATAGTCACTATCGATTAGGCTCCTACTGTGTGCCAGGCACTGTGCTAGGGGCTTTGAAAATCTTGACATTTAATCTACATAACAATCCTGCAAAAAAAGGAGGGGAAAGTACTTTATCCCCTTTTGATAGATGAAGAAAAGGGGCTAAGTAACTTGCCTAGAGGCATCCAGATAATAGCCAGGAGCAGAGTCAGAATTTGAACTCGGGTCTGTCTGAGCTCAGAGTAAATCAATATATTGTGGAGTGTGGTCCCCTCTCTCCTAGAATTCACTAGACATACATTCATTGGTTGATCAACCAAGACATTGAATTATTACGCATGTTTATGACATGCTGCCATTGCTCCACCTGAGTTGTCTCATTCCCAGTCAAGTCTGAAGTTTGTGAACACCTTTGTATTTATCTAAATCTGAACTCCTGGTGATGATTGGAATAGATTTAGTTTTGCTTTTCTTTCAAAGCTCAGTGCAACTACAGCTTAACTCCCCTGAGCAACCTACTGTTTTCTTGTAGTTTTTTGAATTTCCATTTCTAGCTTTGATGGTTAAAATTTCTAAACCTATGTGGTTTAGTTTGTTCACAAGACTTTGGAAAGCAGGCATCTTGATGATGTTCCTGCTGTGATGTGCTCATCTTTTGGGCCTCAGATAGTGGCTCTGAGGGCAGAAGTGCATTTTGGTTCCTTTTTAATAGATGTCATTCAATTTGCCAGAGTCATTGTGGGACATTCACAAGTGTGACTGAGATACTGCTGATCTGTAGAATTAATTATAGTTAAATGGAAAGGTGGCTTTTGCTCATGAAGAAAGTCGTTAGTCTCTCTGTAAACATTTTTAATTATGATTAACTTTAGTCTTCCTCCATATACTTTTCATTAGAAAAGGCATTAGTGTTCTGGTTCATTAGAAATAGAGCAATCCTTTTATTTTTAGTTTGCAGTTCATTTTGTTGTTGAAAGATATTGGTCTTTTTTTTTTTTAAATTGGTGGATGTCGTGTTGTAAAAAACATATAAGTTTCATTTTACAAGTGCGTATCAGTTTTTTCAAAGGTAACTTACACTTTAATTTTGTGTGTTATGTTTGCAAGAGAATGCTTCTTGGTTTATTCATGTTGACAACTGAAAAGCCTTAGACCTAATTAAAAGAATTTCCATGAGCACCTTTACTGAACCATTTCATTACGCGGCACTGCACAGATTGCATTGTGAAACATGGTGATAGTTTAAATCTGACCTTTAAACCTGAACTGCCAGAAGTATGGGGAGAAAACCCTTCTTTGAAAAGACTCCCCGGATAGATATATGTGTGTGTATGTGTATGCATACATGCATGCACATATTTGGTTAGAAGCAATCTCTTTATTGAATGACCACCTAATAATATAAATACACATTTGCTTTGAGCTCAGATCTTGTGGTCTCCTGTAGCTTGGGTAGGATTTTCTAGCTACATTAATTGTGTGTGTGTGTGTATGTGTATGTGTGTGTGTGTGTGTGTGTGTGCACACATGTGTAGTGTGTTAAAGCTAAATTGTTGTATAAGGAAAACAAAGATAATTTCACTTACTCTAGGCCAAAAAAAAAAAAAAAAGTATTTGGAGGAAGTTAAGATTTACAAATAGAAAAACATAAAAGTCTTTGCTACTGTGTGTTTCTGTTTCAAATGGTGAGATACTCAAATTAAACTCATGGGGAGGGGCTGGAGTGCACATGTGTGGGCAAGACTCCTCCTGAGCTTTATTTGGCAGATAGTGGAAACGGGCCTTTTTTGGTTTTGTTTTAAAATCGCACTTTTATCCTCCAAGGATGTCATTCTAAGGATTCGATAGCTTATTCATGGGATGCTCAGCAAAGCCTCTATAGCACATAACGAAGTAGCCATTCACATAAAGAAAATGGATCCTTTTGTCTGACAAAAGCTGCCAAGAATTCTAACTCTCGCCACGAACTTTCTGACATATACACAGCCCACAAGTTGTCAGGAGAGAGGGAGGGAACAGAGACCTGGGCTGGTAGGGTCATAGCCAGCTCCAGCTTAGAGCTCCACATAAATAGCACAGCCCTCACTCCTCCATGGAGAACCAGGATCTTTGAGGGGAAAATGGGTTGCAGAAGAAACAAAGCCAGCTGAGGTCAAGGTACAGCCATGTTCTCAAGAAAGAAACAGAAAAGCAAGGGATGAGAGGAAACAATAATGGAGATATATTAAATCAGGGAAAAAATAAACCAGTTTCATGAACATATCTAATTTGCTGGTCTAAGAAACCCTGGCAACAGTGAGAATCAGCGGACTGGCACAGACTCTAGAGTAAGAAAGACTTGAACTTGATTTTGACTTCTGCCTTTGCCGTACTGTCAATGTGATGTGGAGCTGGGTCTCAGTTTCCTCATCTGTGTAGTGGGGATAGCTGTGTCTATGTAGACCATTTATTCTGAAATTTTAATACAATGCTGGATATGAAAATACTTGTCATGGCATTTGGGAACTAGTATGGTGCTTGATAAATACTAGTTTCTGTTTGTTTCTCCTGACAAATTACTTGTTCTTACTGGGAAAGAGATGAGGGTGTTATTGCCTTTACATATTAAGACTTTTTGTTTTGAATTTGAGGCAAGAACTAAGGAAGGCATAGGTGGATACACATATGTAATGGAAATGACAGTTTGCCATTTCTCATTGCCAATGTGAAAGTGGCAGAGGAAGCCAATGTTTATGTGCCCCTGATGATGGGAAAACAACCAACCCCTTCTCCCCTCTCCAGACCCACACATTCCCTACGGGATTTTAGAACAAAGCCTTGATGCCTAGTTTGTTCAGGTAAGGAAGAATTAATCAACTTGCCTTAGTCCTTAAAGCAGGGAGGAAAATGTGACTCTATGGCCTGCCCCTCCACACCTGCTGCTGGGTGTTTAATTTGTAATTTAAAAAAAAAAAAATCTTTCAACTCCATCTGTGACACCCAACAGTTAATGCAATTCCCAGGAAAGAAGCAGGACCCCCTGCACAGACTAACTTAAGCCACACTTTCAGAACTATACCTCTGGTTGAGGTGCACCAGCACTGAAGATGGACATGGACCTTCCTAGACTGGTCAGTCTAATAGAATAGACAGACATTGGGCTGGGCGTGGTGGCTCATGCCTGTAATCCCAGCACTTTGGGAGGCCGATGGGGGTGGATCACTTGAGGTCACGAGTTTGAGACCAGTCTGGCCAACATGGTGAAACCCTGTTTCTACTAAAAATACAAAAATTAACTGGGCATGGTGAGGCATGCCTGTAATCCCAGCTACTTGGGAGGCTGAGGCAGGAGAATTGCTTGAACCCAGGAAGCAGAGGTTGCAGTGAGCCAAGATGCACCACTGCACTCCAGCCTGGGCGGTGGAATGAGACTCTATTTCAAAAAAAAAAAAAGAGAGAGACAGACATTAATTGGATTCTTGCAGAATGCATCATTATGCATTGTTGTGTCCCTAAATTTAGGAAAGACACAGTGAGGGTGCATAATAGGGGAATCTTAGTGTAGAATCTGCGGTTCAACTAAGGAAGTGATATTTGAGCTGAGACCTAAAGGATGAGTAGTAGTCAGCCTAGGGCCCTGTGTTGTCCAATATGGTAGCCACTGTTCACACATGGCTATTTAAATTGATTGAAATTAAATAGAATAAAAGTTTCAGTTTCTCAGTCACACTAGCCACATTTCAAGTACTCAGTAGTAGCTAGCATATTGGATGGCACTGGACAGAAGATTATTTCCATCCTTGCAGAAAGTTCTGTTGGACAATGCAGAATTCTAGACAAGTAGGGCGGAGGGGGGGCGGCGGGGAGCGGGGGCAATGGTGGGTGAGAGCACTCCACACTGAAAATAACCTATGCAAAGGTCCTGGGGTAAGGGGGAAGCCGGTGGGACTGAAGCCCAGTGGGGTGGCTGAAGCCACAAAGGAGGACTCAAGAGCCTGTCATCTGAAAGAGACTGTGGCCAAATTAAACAGGGCCTTGCAGGCCAGGCTAGGGCTTCAGTCATTTTCTTCAGAGCAGTGGAGACTAGCTGAGAAATCTTAAGGTGTCAGCATTGATGGAAAGAGATAGATAGGATTGTCTTAGAGGTGGCCACTTAATAGTATGCCATCATTTACCCCTCCGCTCCCAGTCCCCAGAATTTGCAACCAAGTGATAAAGGAAGAAAACTCTACTTGTTGAGGACTAATATGTATTAAAAGGGTTATTTTCATTCTCCTGGGGAGAAAGACATGTAAACTGCTGGAATATAAAGGTCTAAGGAATAGAATGATGGTTTATACAATGTGAGAACCCTTTTCAAAGTAGTAATAAGCTAACTAGTAGCCGATCCGTAGGAGCTAAACCGGAAGTACTTGGGAGTCAGGCCCTCCCTCCTCTGCAGTGCCATTCCCAGCACATCTGCAGCATGGGACCCGCAAAGATTAGGAGTCAACAAAGGATTAGGCCATCGTGCCCTGAGAAAGAGCTATTGAGCTATTTGTTCCGACAAAGTTGGAGGCTTCTATTTTTTAATAAAAAGATTTTGTTAGAGAATACTATAAAGAATATCCCAGGCTTAGGAATGGGTTTTGAGGCCTTTGAAATCAAGTAGAAGACAAAGGTACAAATTGAGCTTGAGCCAAGCCCATAACAGGCCTTCGGTATTGTGCTAAGGAATTTGACTTTATCATATTCGCAGTTGGGAGCCACTAAACATTTTAGAGGGAATGACGTGATATAACCTCTGGTTTTAGGAACGTAATTCAATGCAAAGGATGGATTAGACTAGGAAGAGAATAGAGGAAGAGACACCCAGCTCAAAGATTGTTACAATAGTACTGGTAAAAGATGAATCTAAACTAAAAAAAAAAAAGCTAGGCACTCTGCTACATCCATTCTTCATTTTATATTCATTATATTTTACTCCTCACAGTGTATACATGTTGTACATACTTCATTTTACAGCCAAAGAACTAAAGCTCAGAAAGGTTAAGAAAGTAGGGAAGCCAGGGTTTCAATCTTAGACCTAGGTTTCTATGATTCAAACTCTATGCTCTACTGCCTGAGAAGTGCAGTGGAGACAGAGGAGTAAATGAAGCTCAGGGACCTGAGAGGTTGGGAACAGTGACCACTGAAAGGAGGAACAGGTAGAGTCAGGTCAAGGAGGGGTCAGGGGCAATACTGTGTGTGCTACTGGATGTGGTAAGTTTGTGGTTGTATAAGATCAGTCTCGTTCCCTTTAACTCATTCAGCATGCAGATGTTCATTTCTCCTGCCATTGTGGTTGTGTCTTAGCAATGACTTTCTGCAAAAGGAGAATGAATATCACTTTCTCCTCCCATCCTTTCCAACAGAGACCAGTTTCTTCTAATGATCCGTCACTAAAGAATGTGATCCTAGACTTTCCTCCAAGCAGAGAGGCTCAGCCACTGAAAATGCCTTTCACAATGTCAAACACTTGCTCATTCATTCTTTCATTCAGCAGAAAGTGCTGCATGAGTACACTGAGCCAAGAACTGTGCTGGCTGCTGGCCCTGCAGGGAACTCAGTCCATCAGGAAAGGAGGTAGAAACTGCAGCTCACCATGGAACCACCTGCTCGGTCCAAGGAGGCCCAGACTTAGTGGTCAGGGCATGCTTCACAGATGGGGGGACATCTGGATTCCCTCTTTCCCTTAACCCAAGGCGATGGGTAATTTGACTATTAAAGAAAAATACCTCATTTTAATTCTTTATTATAAAAGTAACATATGCTTTTTTATAAAGGATAATCAAAACAATCAAGTGTGTAAAATAGAAAGTGAAAGCATCCATGCATGGTTCAAGTTTGGTAATGTAGCATTTTAGATTTTTACTGCATATATGTTTATATATAGTTTTAAATGATTCATGCTGTACGTGTTACTCTGAAACTTGCATGTTTTTTTCCCCACTCGACAGTATTTCATGGACATCTTTTTGTGTCAGTTGGTAGAGTACTGCTGTGTCCTTTTTAGCAGCTATGCGATATTTCCTGGTGAGGATGTGGGATAGTGTATTTCAGAGGCCCCCATTGATGGAGACTTGGATGGTCTTTCAGAAGTTGAATAGATGTTCACAAGCCGGACAGAAAGGGGCAAGAGACAACCAGGACTGAGTTATTGAGATGGGAACGGGCTGGAGAGCAGCCTGTGCTTCTGGTTAACATTAAATGGTTGGAAGCAAGGCTGATCGAGGACAGCACTCGTGGAAGTTTGGATGTTTTCTGAAGGCAATGATGGTGAAGAGCCGGGAGCACTGAAGGGTTTTGATGGAGGATCAAAGTGATTAGATTTGGATTTTTCCAAGGTTACTAGGACAGATATGGGTGGATGGCATCGAGGAGAAACTGAAAGCAGAGGAAGGCCCACCGAGGAAACTGCTCCACTAGTCTGGGCCAGAGAGGGTGATGGAGTTGAACTTACGGGGCCAACATCATGGCACTGAGAGGAGAGGCTGGATTCAGGACCTATCCGGGTTGGTGGTGATGACATGAGGAGAATATTTGTGGGAAAGGAGGAAGAAGTAGAGAATCTGACGTCTGACACCTCGCCCAGGAGACTGGCTGGATGATGCTGCTGTAACCAAGATGGCAACAGAGGGGAAAGGGCACTTTAGACAGGAGCTGGCGAGTTCAGTTTTGTCCTCTCTTTGCTTTGTCTTCCTCCTGTGACACCTGATTAGAGAAGGAAGCCATCCTCACCGGCACTTACAACACACCCACATTACCCCTGATGAACCCCAGTGTTGATGATTTGACCAGCATCCCTAGGGGTACTGAGGGCAAGTTCAGCTTTAGATATATGACTCTGTTATTTAATCCTTAAATTTTCTTCCCTCACTTTTATTTAAAGGACAAATGCTACCCCCCAGCGATGAGATGCACAGACACTTGCGGTTTCAAAGTTTGAAGTACTGGCAGGTCAAGACAAAAGCTTCTCCATGTTGCAGGGTGAGAGGAGGTCTTCAGAAGTCCTGGCCCGCGTGGTCACAGGGGCATCAGGAGCCCAGGACCACTGGGCTAGTTTCAGACCAGCTGGGGCAGGCAGGAAGGAATACACTCGTATTTGCTCAGTTACAATCAGCGACTCCCTCTTTGTGTAAAATGGTAATGAGGCCATTAGGAGAGGCTCACCTGAAGTGCAGCGTTGTGAATCCAAGGTAATTAAACACCTCCCGAATGAAAGAGAAAGGCCAGGGAAGGTTAAGTGAGGAATAATCTGCGGCACAGGTGGCCCAAGGCCTTTGAGGAGCCAGAAGGAGAGCGACAGTGGCTTGCACCATTTCAAAGGATGGAAATGTCACTGCAGTCCCTGGGAGGGGCAGGATTTTTATTATTATTTTGGGGGCAGGAGCAGAGAGTGGGTAGTATTTTTAGCATTTTAATAGAGGATGCTTCTTTTTCATACTTCTCTTTGGAGTTGAAAGTCCATGGCAGAGTCAGCCTGCGTGCTCAGTGGCCTTGCTCCTCAGGGGCTGTCACCACTGTGGGGCTGGGGCTCATGTGTCCCTGATGAGGAGAGGCTGTATAAACCAGTTATAGATACCGAGATGTTGAGATAGACTTCAAACTGTTTCCAAAGGGAGATTGTTTTCCATGGTGCCCTCTTGGAGTAGAGGTGGGGTAGCTACTCCCTCAGTGTATGTTCCCAGGGCTTTTTACTTTTAGAGATAGGGTCTTGCTCTGTTACCCAGGATGCAGTGCCATGGTACAATCATAGCTCATTGCAACCTCAAACTACTGGGCTCAATCAATCTTCCCATATCAGCTTTCTAAGTAGCTGAGACTATAGACGTGTGCCACCATGGCTGCCTAAATCTTATAGTTTTTATAGAGATGGGATCTCACTGTATTGCCCAGGCTACTCTTGAACTCCTGGCCTCAAGCGATCCTCCTGCCATGGCGTCCCAAAGTGCTGGGCACGTCCCCATGGCTTCTGACTTATCAGAGGAGGACATCAGTCCCATCTTTACACAGCTTACTGTCCAAACATGAGGTATGCCCTTTACCAACAGTATAGGATTTTTTTCCCTGTACTCAGTTCATATTTATTAATGGCTTCCTATGTACTGAGCACTGTGGTTGGTGATTTTGTGTATCCTTCCAGCTTGTTTTCATTGCATAATGTTTGGCAGAGGATTTTTGCTTTTCATATTGTCACTTGAAAATCTCTGTTGTCTCCACACAAAAGTTTATACATGAATTTTCATAGCAACCAAGAGTAGAAACAGCCCAAATGGCTATCCACTGATGAACAGATCGATAAAATGTGGTCTGTCCATACAGTGGGATATTATTTAGCCATAAAAAGTATGAAGTCCTGACACATGCTTCAACATGGATGAATCTTGTTCATAAAGCATTGTGCTAAGGGAAATAATCTGATAGCAAAAGACTGCTTTTTGTCAATTCCATTTGTATAAAATACCCAGAGTAGACAAACCTGTAGAAACAGAAGGAAGGTGAGTGGTTGCTGGGGTCTGGTGTGGGGTAGGATTGGCAGGGAATGGGGAGTGACAGCTAATGAGCATGAGGTTTCTTTTGGGGATGATAAAAATGTTCTGAAGTTAGCAGTAGTTAGTTGTACAATCTTGTGACTACTAAAAACCACCAAACTGTATACTTTAAATGAATGAATTTTATATGTGAAATAAATCTCAATAAGCTATCAAAAATTTTTCTTATCAGAAGCTTGGGAACAAGACATAATCTGCATGGATCATTTCTAAAGTATATCTAGTCCTTCCCAGATCAGATTTTTTGCCCCAGACTTCTCAGCAAGTGATTCTTAATATTTCTAGAGCCACAGGTACCTTTAAGAATCTGAGGAAAGCTGTGGATCCTGTGCCCAGAAAAATCTCTTTACTCACACTCATTCATACTAAAAATCTGCAAAGGATTCGTGGACCGCCTAAATCTAATTTTCTATTTTATCCCAAGTTTTGTCTCTCCTAGCTGGTCCCTTTGTAGTATTTGGACCTGTAGAATCTCACAACCTTCAGATTTGCCCCTTTGCTTTGGCTGCTAGGAGACTTTTAAGTCAAATTCAAGCCCATTTTTAGCCACCATATAAGACTTATGGCTTACATTTATATACCAAATCTGTTACCTGCTTCTTTTCCCATTACCATCACCTCCTTGTCTTTGTTTTGACCTCTTGAGTATGTGTCTATTAATAGAAGCTGCCACACTTCCTTTAGAGTGTGATGTGTGAGAAATGTAAAAAAGCCTTTATTCTAATGTTTGTAAGTAGTTCTAAGAGGGAAAGAATGGGAACTCACTGAGTTTGGGCTCAGACTACAAGACCGACGGGAATGCGGCCATGTCTTGAGTTTGTTTCTAGGTATGTAGCCTAACCTCCCTGAGGCTGCTTCACCCTTGTAAGATGGAAGCATTAATCCCTTCCTCACTGGATTGTTAAAGTCACTAAATTGTAAAATGAATGCAAAAGTGCTTACCTGGCATGGAATAAGTCATTAAAATTTGTTTTTGTTTTTATTAGACGTGTTCTAATAGGAACAACACTTGTTTAATTTCAAAAACATGCCCTAATTTTGAACAGATTTTTTTTTTTTGAGACTGAGTCTTGTTCCGTCACCCAGGCTGGAACGCAGTGGCGCGATCTCTCACTGCAACCTCCACCTCCCAGGTCCAAGCGATTCTCGTGCCTCAGCTTCCCAGGTAGCTGGGATTGCAGGCGCGCACCACTGCACGCAGCGTGAACGTGTTTTTGTCCTCTGGGTAACTGAGCTATCAAATGGATCCTACCACTTGTAGGAATTTCCAGGGCTCCATGTACTGGGCTTAGTCAGCTACCCCTCTTTGACCTTGTCCTCAACCTGTGTTTTCTTTCTCTTCATCACCAGATCTCTTCACTGAAGAACAGGCTGAAGAAGGTCTCCACAACCACTGGGGATGGTGTGGCCAGAGCCTTCCTCAAGGCCCAGGCTGCTTTCTTCGGTAGCTACCGAAACGCTCTGAAAATCGAGCCGGTGAGTAGCCTTGGCGTGTCACAGAGACTGTGTTGGGTCAGGGCTGAGAAGCATACCTCAGGGGACACAAGAAATGCCATGATTATTCTGCTTTTCGGGCTCACCTAGAAGAGGTTGTGTGTGTTGGTGGTGGGGGACGGCGTACTCGCATTGCCATACCTCTAAGCACGAGGAGGCTGTGCTATCATGTGTGAGACTCTCACTGCTCTGGCGGCTGTTAAGGCCTTGCCCCTTGCGCCACCCTGGACGGTAAGCCCCAACCGCCTGTCAGATAACAGCGCCAGGCCCCTCACACTCACCTGCCGTCACTGGGGCTTCACAGTGTACCTGTGCAATAGCAATGGTCAGTTCCATTTTACAAATGAGGAAACCAAGACTCAGGGAAGAGAAACAACTTAGCCCAGAAGAGCCAGATGGTCCCAGAGCCCCTGCTTTCCCACTAGACCTCGCCGCCCCTGTTCTTTCAAGGGTCCTCTCCTCCATGCTTGAGAAACCAGAGCTTCCTGGGGTTCACGCCTGAGGGCTCCTGCAAGTGGTCTTGTTGTAAGTGACTACAATGAGGACCAGGAAGTGACACTGCCCACCTCTGACCCTTCCCCCTTTCTGGGCCTTGTTGACTCATTCATGTCCCCTGCCTGTCTCATGAGTTGACTCGTGATTGCAAGGATGTGAAGACACCAGTCTTCTCTGAAACCTAGGACAGTAGCAGTCCTCTTAGCTTCCAAGAGAAGTTCTTTGCTGTTTCTCTCCTCAGCCTACTCTTGGCCTTCTGGCTAAGGAGAATGCAGGAATTGGCCTAGAAACCTGGGTCACCCTGTAGAGGGGAGAACGTTGCAGGGAAACCTTGCTGACAGGCCTGTTCTCCCAGGAGCACAGGGCCGCCTTCTTGAGCGGGCGAGTGACACTCTCACACCCAGCCTAGTCAGAGTCGGAGTCAGGTGTGAGGGACCAGCTCTGGCTGCACTGCCCACAGGCTGGAGCTGTTTGTTTCTATTTTTACTTTAACCCATAGCATTTGATTACATAAAATGACAAAAGATGAGGGGACATGAGGCGATTCATGGTCTGTAGAAATTCTGAGTGTGAGCAGGGGCCACACTTCCTCATAAGCTGCAATTACACATTGGTAAGTGTCTTTACTGCTCTAACTCCGTCATGTATTCAAGCAAAACACAAAGAGTAACAGCAAGCACCTTGTTTCCTGTCACCCAGGGCCTGCTCTGTGTGAAGTGGCCAGGGCGGTGGGTGCTCAGGGAACAGCATGCTACCCCACCCCCTCCTCCTCTTTATCCATCTGGCACTTAGGCCTTACTCTCTAGGCTGCCTGAGCTTTGGACAGTGTCATCGTCACTATGTGGTCACATAGCAGAAGGGATGCGCACTCTCTTTTTGCTTCCTGAGAAGTATTTCCCTTAGGTTTCTCGAAAGCCCTTCAGCTTAAAGCCAGTTCTTGCTAGTGTCCTGCTAGTTTCAAAGTGACATGGCTCTGATTACCTGTTGCGATCTTGGGTCCAGCCAAACCAATCAGGTTCAAAGCAGTGGTATCTGGCATAATTCAAGGAAAATACTGTTGTCTTCCCCTCTTTAAAATGGGAATGAATAGGACAGCTGGCCCAATCCTTTGCTTGTGTTGCTGGGGACAGACAGACTTGAAGTATTTTCACTATTGCAGTGATCTCACTGTTGGCATGTGTGTGCATCTGGAATCAAAGGCGGTTGAAGCTTGGGACAGACTGCTGGCTGCAGGATCTGAGCACAGGTTCCTCCACAGGAGGAGTTTCTCATTGTACTTACACATGGCTCTTGAAGGCACTGGGTTTAAGGACAGAAGCTCTGGAGTTTAAAGCCTGGCTCTGCATTTCTTAGCTGTCTCGAAGTTAAGCAAGCCCCTTAATCCATTTAAACTGTAGTTTTGTCACCTGTGAAATAAGAATAAGCCTGCCTATCCTTCCAAAGGATCAGTTGAGCCATAACATTCATAAGGAAGGTGAAACTTGAACTGGATGTGATGAGTAAGGTTTAGAAAAAGAAAGAAAGAAACATCCCTTCCTAGAGTAGGAGGTAGAGATAACTGAGGAAGCAAAGTGCTGGAGGCAGGGCCCCTTGTGGCCAGTGAGCAGGCCATTTTGTCTGGAGCGATTGGGTGGGGAGATGGGGCTGCAGGAGAGGATAGAGCCAAATTTGGCAGAGAGTGAACCTTACCCTGTGAGGAGTGTAAGATTTTGAGCAGAAATGTGACATGACAAGTTACCTTTGAGCAGCAGGACAGTGATGGACTGAAAGGAGAGCTGGAGGCAGAGAAACCAGTTAGAGGAGTGTTGTGAGAACTCAGAAGAGAGCCCTGGGTGGCTCCACCAGGAACAGAGACCTTGAAGGAAGAAGTAACAAGACTCAGCAATAGATCAAATATGGAGATGAACAGAAAGAAGTGCCAAAATGTCTCCCAAGATTTGGAGCCTAGGAGAGGATGAAGATGCTCCTAGTAGCAAAAGGGAATGCTTAATGCCAAGGTCTTCACAGTAGCAGCATTCCTAATGGTAAAACACTAGAGTATACTAAATATCCATATTAGGTAACTGGTGAAATAACTTAAAGTCCATCTTACGATAGGATATTACATAGCCATTAAAACTGTCACCTTTGAGATAACATGATGAGTTTAGATGGAGACATGGCACTTGTCCTTGAATGTGAGCTGCCATTCAGTCATTAGAAGATGTACTATTAGTTTACGTGCCATTAAGAAAGGGAAAAGAGTGGTGCCAATTATAATTGAAGGATGCTACCAATTATAAGACACATCCAGATTTCAAAAATGTTATAATGGGAAGTAATTTTCATCTTAGAATCAATGAAATATGGCAGACGTGTCAGGCTTTCAATCTCATTCATCTGCACTGCAATGGCTTTCTTCTGTAAGCTGGATAATTTAGAATTTTCCAACCAAACTTCAAGCCAACGTCATCACCATGTCACCTAGATGGTTTTTAAACTATAGATTTAATTTTGGCAAATTCTCCTCTTCTAAAATATGAGATAACAACATTCCCCGTGTAAGATTGCTTGGGGCAGCCAGGCATGATGGAGCATTCAAGACCAGCTTGGGCAACACAGGGAGACCTCATCTCTACAAAAAATAAGTCAGCTGGGTGTGGTATCACGTGCCTGTGGTCCCAGCTACTTGGGAGGCTGAGACAGGAAGATCGCTTCAGCCCAGAAGTTTGAGGCTACAATAAGCCAGGATTGTGCCACTGCACTCCAGCCTGAGAAAAAAATGGAAACCCTTTCTTTAAAAAAAAAAAAAAAAATGTTTAGGGGATTATTTTAAAATAATGACTCCAAAGTAAATGTGAGCCCAAGAAATAGGAGGAGGCATTGGCTGCATGTGGGGTTGTGGGGAGGGTGGGACCTTGAGTAAGCCTGCCAGGGTACAGGCAACACAGTGCTGAGGCCCTCCCCATGGTCACTTGTCTTTTAGTTGTTTTTCTGGTTATAAAAATAGCACCTGCTCTTTGCAGGCCAGGCGTGGTGGCTCATACCTATAATCTCAGCACTTTGGGAGGCCAAGGTTGCCTGATCATGAAGTCAGGAGATTGAGACCATCCTGGACAACATGGTGAAACCCCGTCTCTACTAAAAATACAAAAACTAGCTGGGGATGGTTGCCCACACCTGTAATCCCAGTTACTCAGGAGGCTGAGGCAGGAGAATCGCTTGAACCCAGGAGGCGGAGGTTGCAGTGAGCCGAGATCACGCCACTGCGCTCCAGCCTAGTGACAGGGCAAGACTCAGTCAAAAAAAAAAAAAAAATCCTACTCTTTGTTTTAAAAAAAAAAACATGTTTAAACTAACAGGACTAGAAATGAGAAAGCACCGCCCATAATCCTGTCATCAGGAGGTAAGATACAGCAGTGGCAGGTTTCCATCTAGGTTCTAGAATTTTTTGTTTCTTTTGTTTTTCCATTTTTGGGTTTTGGTTTTTTAACTTTCTGTAGGCAGATGAGATGTGCCTGAGAAAGCAATCCCTTATCCCAATTATTAATAAATTTTTTTGCCTTTTAGTTTGTGTGAGAATTTTTAATACCACATAGAAACTCTTCTTAGACATGATTGACAGTGGCTGAGCAGAGCCTATCAGGTGACCCTCGTGGTTCTCAACACTGGCCGGGGATCAGAATCACGGAGCGGGGATGAGGGGGGAACTGTTGAAAAAGCTAATGTCCAGGCCCCCTCAGAGATTTCTCTCCAGTTCCTATGATCTGAAGTCAGAGCCAAGGCCCACCATGTTTTCCTAGTGCTGGTCTTTTTAAAAAATTATTTTACTATTTTATTATTATTTTTAAGACAGGATCTCTCTCTGTTGCCTAGGCTGGAGTGGGACCGTCACAGCTCATGGCAGCCTCAACGACCTGGGCTGAAGTGATCCTCCCACATCAGCCTCCCAGGTAGCTGGGACTACAGGTGCATGCCACTGAACTCAGCTAATTTATTTTTAATTTTTGTGAAGACAGGGTCTTGCTATGTTGCCCAGCTGGTTTCCAACTCCTGGGCTCAAGTGATCCTCCAGCCTCAGACTCCCAAAGTGCTGGGATTACAGGCATGAGACACCATGCCCAGCATGCTGGTCTTTTTGATTATCAGTAATGTTTCATGATTTTAAACCTCACTGTGCTAAACATCTTTATATAAATCTTCATGCTTGGTCTGAGTTATTTTCTCAGGCAAATTCCTTGACATGGATTTACTGAGTCAACAGATGTGAGTCCATTTAAGGCCTTTGGCATATAATGTGAGAGAAGGCTGGTGACCAGACACAGGGAAGGTCCCTGAGGCAGGTAGCAGCCCAGAGCCTGAGAACAGTAGGTGGCTGAGGGCGGAGTGAGCCTGCAGGGTAGAAAGCCAGGTATGTGGGACCCATGCAGGGCAGCCCAGCTGCAGCGCTCCCAGCCCCTCTGGCTCGCTGTGCTCTCTGCTTCCTAGTGTTTCCTCAGCAGCGGTCACCACGCAGGGTGCTGGGGTCCTGCCCACACAGGTGGGGGAGGTAGAGGTGGGGTCATGGCTGTCAGGTTACTGCAGAGTCACAGTGTTGCATTTTGTCGGAAACGGGAAACTCACGGGCCTAAGTGGGCTCCTCTCTGCTCTGCTTCTGCCTGCCAGGACCCTGAGCAGTTATTCGCCTCTCCCATCCTCAGTTCCCCTTCCATACAGTAGATGTGTAATCCCTCCTTGCAGTAGTGTAGTGAGGCTTAAATAAGCCCAGCACAGTGCTTGTCCTGACAGCCCTAGGAAGATGGGCACGGCCCTGGCCCTCACCCATCTCCTCCCTCTGAGGAGGCCCCTGCCAGCCTGGAGCCTGTTGGGGGACAGCTCCACTTCGTGCCCTACCTGGCTCTGTGAGGAGGGATCGAGCTCTGGCCTGAGAAGCAGAGGTGGGCATCTCCTCCTCTACAGTCGCATCTGAAGACCCTTTCCTTGGCTCAGAGCTCCCTTGAGATTTTTAACACCTTGGCCTTTTTTTTTTTTCCCTCTCTCTTTCTTTCCTAATGGAAAAAATTCAGAATGTGGCTGGCCAGGGGACTCCTGAGCTTTGTTTTGTTTACCAGGTCCAGAAGGAACGAGGAAGGGGGCTGCTTGCTGAGGCCCAGCCCTGTGCCAGGAGCTGCGCTGCTCCTCCCCATCTGTGCCTTCCGGGGTCTGCTGAGGAGGCTGGGTGCCCGGCCCAGGGCGGGGAGGGCCTGTGTTGGCTCCCTGGTGATGTGTCTTCAGGGCCGGGTGAATTATTCCAAAGGACTCTCTCAGGGTTAGAAACTGAGAACCCGGGGTGTCCAGCCACTGCCAAGTTCACCTCCCTAGTGGCCTCCCACGAGGTCAGAGCTCAGTTCAACTCTGTGTTGCTTCCCATCAGTGCTCTCAGTAATTCCCCATCCTGGCCCTCACCAGTCCTTTGCACACGGGGGATAGAGTGGAGGCTGCAGTGATTCCTAGGAAGCAGCGGAGCCAGCAGACAGACTCCACACCAGGTTCCTTCCACCATGTCTTCCCGCCTGTCTTTGTTCTAGTTTCCACATGTTCCATGTTAGTAACTCAGCATTTCCAGTGCCAGGCACAGGTCTTGGCACCATGTGTAGGTATCAGTGAGTAGAGTTTGGAATAATAGATGGGAGAATGGGTGAAGGCAATTAGGGAACAGGGAAGCATTTGAGGGAGGGGGCTGCCCTTGGTCTCTGTTTGGTGCATACACATTGCATCCTATCCTGGCTTTGGGCTTCAGAGGTTGCTGCTTCCTGATAGAGGGAGGGTGTCTGCAAATCACAAGGGCATGTGACCCATTTTTCAGTCACCTGGAGAAAATCAGATGCAAAGCCCAAGATATTTAACAATAACCACCAAACCAACTTGTCCTTCTCGACTTAAATGGCAGAGCCACAAGCAGCCAGGCAGCCCCATCCAGAGAAACCCCCTTTATCCGTGTCAAGCAGCAGCCCAGTCTCCAGCTCATTTATTTAGGCCTTTCTTGCTCTCTGACACGCCTCCTAGCAGTTGCCAGGCAACTCTGGGAGTAGCAGTGTGTGTTAGGGATTAACTAGTTAGGGCTGGGGTCCTTTTTGGCAAGAAGGGGATAAAAGACAAATGAGTTTAATTGCTAGGCCATGGGCCCTTTCTCTCCGTAGTATAAGATTGCAACTTTTGGAGGATATGTATAGCAGTATGGTTCTAGAATTTGCCTTGAATGTTCCCCTTTCTCCTTCCTAGAGAGAACAGAAGAATTTTTTAAAGAATCTTTTACCTCACCCCTTTGTTTAAAATTATATCATCATGAAATCTGAATAAGGTTAATCCACCCCCTTTGAAACACATTTCACACACAGTGGTCTCAGTTTTAAAGAACTTTTGCAGATAGATGTGTGTGCTTTCATTTCATCCACTTTTCTGCTTAGAGTTTCTTATTTCATAGTTTATGCTGTATGACAGTGCCTGTGAGGGTGCCTCTCCCCATATCTGGCCCACTGCAGGTCCTTGGTAAATGTTAGGTTAAAGAGCAAAACCCATGGGTACTGGCATTTGAAGATGTGTTGTCTTCTATGCCAGTGTCTGTGGAAAGGCCAGTGTAGACGGAGTACTATGGGAGCTATTTATTCAGCTAGATTGTGTGGTCCTCTCTGGGCCAACCTGCTAGCTGGGCTTCCCCCAGGATAAAGGGAACAGAGCTACTGCCTGCAGGAGCGAGTTCTGGGTGGGGGCAGTAAACAAGCAATGGCCAACTCACTCTGGTCCCACTTGCTTAGTTCATCCCAAGAGGCCAACTTCCAGATACAGCTGTGGGTACACTGGCATCATCCACCTTATAGCCGTGACTTTGCATGTGATTCTGCAGTGTCATATTTATCCACCTAAAATCCCTTGAGGATGCAGAAGTTAAGATAAAAGCAGATTGATAACCTGGCTTTCAAGGATGAATGCACCAGGTTGTGTTGGAGCAGACTGGAAAAACACTACATATATCTGTGTCCTGGTTGAGTAACCCTGTTGATCTCATGTTGTTTTTGGGGGGGGGGGGACTGTTTTCTGATTTGTTTTTGGTATAATGGAAAATAGAAAAATATTTTTAAAGTAGTAAAATCAAAACAGCACCATAGTCCTGCCGATGCCTTTTGTATTTACTCTTTATTTTTTCATTATGCAAAGGGCTTTCATAGCTGCAACCAAATCTCAGTTAAAAGTTAGTTTTCCTCCCATTTAGCAAGATGCCATATGCATTTTTACGTAGCTGCAGAATATTCCATCAAGTGTAACTACCGTAATTTCCGTAGCCGCTCTCCCTTGTTGGATATTTAGGTTGTTTCCAATCTTTTGATATTATAAGAAATACTCCACTAACCATCTTTGTGAGTAAAGCTTTGAAATGCTATATTTCAGAGCCTTCTGAGTGGGAGAGCTAGTCTGTGAGCAGTAGCCTGACTGTGGGGGCCAACTTGTCACAGCGTTTCAGGGAAGCAGATTTTGGTTGACTCAGCCTCAAAGTGGCTCAAGATGGAAAAAGAATCAAGAATCCTTGATGGGTGGGAGGGTGCGCACTCCCTGCCCTCCACGCAGATGAGCAGAGGATTCCCAGAACACACATAAGGGATGTGACTAATTTGTCTCTGCCTCCATCTTGTGCTAAAAATAGTTTTGAGGAACCTTAAGACACTGTGTACAGCACAGCAAGATGAGAGATAAGGAAGCGAGGAAACCAGGGGAAAGAGGAAACCGCGTGACGCCTGGAAGGGACTAGTGTGTGTGCAGCTGGGCGTCTGAGCAAGGCTCTGTCGTCCTCCACACAGGTGGGGAGTGGAAGAGCTAGGACTCACCCCATCACACCCAGGTCTGTCTAAAGAGCCCATGCTTTAAGGGGAAAAAATGTGGTAAAAAATACATACAACATAAAATGTGCTATTTTAACCATGGTTAAGTATACAGTTCAGTGGCATTAATGGCATTCACAATGTTGTGCAAACATCACCACCATCTGCTTGCAACATTTTTCATCACTCCTAACAGAACATCTGTAGCCATCAGGCAATAACTTCTCATCTCCCTTACCCCCAGCCGTTAGTAACCTCTAGCCTACTTTCTGTCTCTATGAATTTGCCTATTCTAAGATAGTTCATAAAGGTGGAATCATTCAGTATTTGTCCTTTGTCTAGCATCATGTTTACCAGGTTCATCCATGTTATAGCATTGTGTCAGAACGTCAGCCCTCTTTAAGACTGCATAATATTCCACAATCTGTATATACCGTATTTTGTTTATCCGCTCATCTGTTCGTGGACACCTGGGTTGTTTCTGTGTTTTGGTTGTCATGAATAATGCTGCTGTGAATGTGTGTATAAGTAACAGTTTGAACACCTGCTTGCAAGTTGTTTGGTTATATACCTAGGAGTGCAATTGTGGGTCATCTGGTAATTCTACATTTGAGGAACCTCCATCCAAACTGTTTTTCACAGAGCCCATGCTTTTGGTAAGTGGGTAGTGGTGTCTCTGGGAAGCATAAATATGGACTCAGGAGTATCTGTAGGAAAAGTTTGTGAAAGATTTGTTTTACTTTCCAATATACTTTAGACAAATGCATAGGGAATTATAGCCAAAACCTACAGGCCTGTGCAAAGCAGATGCATTGATGGGGAGTGTAAAGTGGACTGCAGAAGGGGCTGGTAACTTACTAGTTAATTTTTTTTCCCATTTTAATGGTCATCCAAAGTCAAGATCATGCCCTGGGAATTAATCAAGGATGAGGGGAGGTGCTTCTGCCCCAGGACTTCAGGGACCATCACTATAGCTCTGTGGCTCTAAGTGGCTAAGGAGGCCACCAAATGTGTTGGAAAGAGTATGTCATTTGGAATCACCTGGGTTTTAATTCTGGCTCTGTTATCTAGAAGATGACTCTGGAAGTCACTTTACCACCTTGAGCCTCACTTTTCTCATTTGTAAAACATAAATAATGGCTACCTAGTAGGACTGTTGAGAAAAATAGCGATAATATGCATCGAACACCAACATAGTGCCTTGCTGATAGTTGATGTTAGCTAAATGATAGTGACCATACAATGTAAAGGAGGAATAGAAAGAAGATCAGACTGCCATATTCTAGAATAGTGGTGTCCATACTTGTCCAACAAGTGTCCAAGAACCTGGAGCCATGCAAAACACACTGAAATTCTGGCTCATGTAATCCTTCCTTTTGAACTAATTGTGGAAGTATGGTTTTTTTTTTTTAATCTCAAATGATACATAAGGGATTTGAAATAAATCACATCTTTAATTATTTCCTTTAATATTTGTTATTTACTCATTCATTTTATTGCTCACCTGCACTTATAGACAAATGGGGTGGTAGGTACCAAGGGTTGAAAATTAGAGTCATTTAAAAAGTTAGTTTTTTAAATGCATTAGAGAAAATCTAATTGAGACCTATTTCATCAAAACATTTGTTGCCGCTTGAGAAAAGATGACCATTGTTCAATATTGGCACCAAATCTCCACTGTCCATGTCACAGGGATGCTGATGTTGCTCAGAAGCCAGTTTGAGTCTTGTTACCTAGGAGTTTCACAGTAAATGATCAGTGAACCGGGAACCATTGTTCTAGAAGTAGATTCCCCAAGTAAAAAGTAGCTCTCTAAGTGAGAGAAGATGGGAACTGGCAGGAGAGCCACTTAAACACTGTGATCAATCTCAACTGAATGATTTCAAAGCGCATCCCTGAATATGATCAAAACGAAATTCCCATATGTTCTAAAATACTTGAAAAATAAAACACAGCTACTATATCATACACCATCCTGGAGGAATTCTAGGCTTTAACTTGATCTCATTTAATAATCCTGGCTCCTTTCTTACTTTGCTCCTTTAAAGCATGGGGCCATGTTTTATACACGTTGATGTCCCTCACATAATCTGATATTAGTAGGTGCTCATTAAATGTTTGTTGACTGGATGAACAAATGAATGACTGATATCTGTGTCCCCATGCTATACATTAGAAAGGCTGGTGGTCATGTTTCAGTGTTGCATAATATAGATACTTAGTTTTAAAACGTATCAGCTGCAACTTTATTGTAGAACCCCAGAGGAATAAGCCACACAAACACCATATCACAAATGTGTAAATGTAAAGCAAAGGCACAGCCCAGCAGCTGCATGGTGGCTAACCACAGGCATTTAGAGTTAGGGAGGATCATTGCCTCCAGAATTGTCATGTCCAGAAAATATTCTCTTCTAGTTAGAAACACACAAGAGAAGACTATACTCATGGATTAAGCTGAAACCACTATGGCATTTTTAAATACTCTTTGTGGAAGCAGTGGCAAAGATAAATGGTTCCTGCTACTGGTGTTTTAAAGTCAGATGTTGTCACTTTAGGTTATTTTACTTTTTCAGTGAGACTCTGAAAATGAAACCTTTCTGATCCATTTTCAAGCAATGATAACATTTGACAATTTGCAGCCTGAAAATGGTGCTAAGTGACTTCATATGCATAGCTAGACTATGAGCTTCTTAAGAACAGATCTTATTCTTATGCCCCCAGCACACAGTCGAGGCTCAGTAACATAAGATGGAGGGATGGTGGATTTGTTCTGTATATAACATTATGCTATCTATGATGATTAGAGGATACAGCTATGTTGATTTCCTCCTGTCCCCAGTTCTTGGATATATATCTACACTGATTTTCTGTGGGGTGTGGTTACATTCTCTGAAATGTATGACCACATCACATTCAGTCTTACACTACCCTTCCACAAAAAAATTGAAGCCTTCTCTAGAAGGCAGTGGAGTGTCCTCCTTACTTGTGTATCCTTGACACAGAGCCTGACACATAGAAGGTGCTCAGTAGGATCTGACTGAATGAAATTATCATAGTTATTAACTATAATGCCCTTAGTTGTTTCAGAGCTATGAAACAGCTTTGCTAAATAAATCATTAAGACCTGAAGTCTTAAAGAAAAGAACAGCATTTGTTATATGCTATGCTCTTTTTATATATTTCCCTTTTTACAGTCCCCTACCGAGAGCATGGTACAGCCCCATTTTGTCGATGAGAAACTGAGGCTAGGAAAGATGATGTCACTTTTTAAGAACTGGCAGCACCTGGATTGGCCCCTCCATCTTGCTGGTTCTGGTGACCATGCTCTTTTCTTGACCGTACTTCACAGCGGTGATCACCATATGGTTCATATTACATGCGATTGAGGGCATTTCAGAAGACAACTGAGCTGGTAGCCTCTTAGGAGTCAATTTCTTTAATCTATACAAGTGTTTCTTGACAAATACAGGTTAAACTAACACCATTTATAAACTATTTTGCAAGGGTAAAATGTCAAAATTTTATATGTCTTTTTTAAAACATTCCTTTAATAGATAATTCTAATTGCCTAATATTTTGTTGTTTAAATATTTGATAGTTGTAGTGATAATTGGATGAAAACCTAAAACGCTGGGAAGTGGAGCCCTTCCTCCTCTTTTCCTGGGCTGACACCTAGTGGCTAGCTTTCTCACAGCAGGTGTTAATCCATATTTCTTGATGGTGGTTTTCAGTTGATGTTAGGATTTTACAAATCAAATTATTGACATCATAATAAAAGTAGCCACATTCATATAAGGTTTATTTATCAGTGATTGCATTAACAACGGAACTTTGAGTTATAGTGAATTGTAAATATGTTATAACCAAGCCTTATTAGCAGAACATGGAACAGGCATTTGAAATCTTGCAGTAGTGGTCCTCACTGCAGACCGGGCCAAGGCACTGACTTGCACACACTGACAAATAAGACCTGGCCACTGTCAAAGACAGTGAAAGGCAGAGGAGGAAAGGAAGCAGAGAGCTGCAGGAAGGGGTGGGCGCTGTAGTAGAATGCACAGGCTGGTAGACATTTAAATGCAGGGCTAATCACTGCAGACTGGTTGCTGAGGCGAAGCTTCCCAGGGATGGATGTGTCTGGAATGAGGCCTTACAGGAGGAATAGGAGCTCCCCAGGAGCAGGGGGCAGGAAGTGGCATGAGCAGAGGCAAGCAGCCTTGAAGGCATGTGGCATCGTTGGGTACTGTGAGTGCTCCTGTGGCTGGAGCACAGGCAGAAGGGGTGTGGCTGAGGATCAAGCAGAGGAGAGGTCAGTTTCCAGGCCCTGAGAGACCATGTTGGCCACTGCAGGATTCAGCACTAATATCATAAGCCAGCATTTCCAGAACCCTATTCCTTGAAATATTAGAACCAAAGATGTTGGTATATTTTCTGATCCCATAAAATTTGGAATTGTTGCATTTTACACCTACTATTACTTTTTAAATATATTAACAGTGTACACTACTTAAGTCCAGCTATAAAGAAATCGAGTTCACTTTGTTTGACCCGGCATTTTTCAGAAGGCCCTTTCCACAAAATACCTATTAGCATTCCTTGCACCTAGTACTCCTCACAACAGTTTAGGAAGCACTGCTAGAGCTATGGTGGATGGTTAATTTTTCTTGCTCTAAGACCATGGAATTAGGATACCAGCTGTGTTCATTTTACCGGTTCCGTGGCTGTGAATCTCAAAAACAGAAAAGCACATTCTTTTTCCAAAGCATTTCTTGTCTGGCCAGACAGAGGTTTTGGGCCAACAGGTGGTCTTGAGACACAGAGCCGAGCCATCATTCGGCTTTCCTAGCTCAGGACCACAGGCTGCTACTTGGTCCTCTAGGTCCAGCAACTTAATCAGTGTTTCAGTCAGGATCTAAGCAGGACAACAGAGACGACTTTAGATGTTTACAACAGAGGGGAAGTAATGCAAGGAAGTGATCACACACGAGATGGAGGAGCTGAGATTCAAAAGAAGACAGGGAGGCAATCCAGAGATGAGTAACAGCAGAGGTGGTGTTCCTGAGGCCAGAGGCCAGGGTCGCTTGACCACAGCTGGTCCCTGTGGGTCTGTGCAGTGGGTGCCTGCGTCAGGGAGGAGGTGAACCATAGCTAGACAGCCCACCCAGGCAGAGAGAGCGTGAAGAGATACTCAAGCTTTTGCCTTCCATTCTCCTCCTCCTAATCTCTTACTGGTGCCTTGCATGGGCCAAACCAAGCGGAAACCAGCTGATCTGGGAGCCCAGGGAACTCGGTGTGCAAAGGTCACCCTCTCGTCTGTAGAGAGCAGAATAGAAAAGTGGGGGTGAGTCTCAGGTCAAGCAGGCTGAGAACCTGCACTGCCAGATCCCAGAGAGTAAGGCTATTTGGTGACCTACCCCCAATCCCTTCTCCAGGCAAATAAATAGCATAGTGAAGTGAAAGTCCCCTTGAGTAGAAGTTAGACTTGATGCTAACCTGGACTCTGCCTTGTCTAAGCTGTGTGACTCTACGCAAGTTACTATACCTTTCTGAACTCTTATTACCTCAACTATAAAATAGGCAAGAGAATCTCTACTTAAACGATGCCTTCACAGACTTTCCTTGACATGTGTCTGGCTGGTTTCTGTTTTATAATGAAATAAGAATGAGGTATTTAAAACTTTATGGGCTTAGCCTGGAGCTAACAGGAATGTCAGAAATTCCCATATGTTGAGTGACTACCATCCAAATTTCAGTGAATTTGCTGAAGTTCTGTTAGCTAGCAATTATTATCTAGTAGACGTCTAATTTCTTAATATATTCTCTTTCTGGGGGCACACAGGTAGAGGAAAGCTCACAAAGTGTCTGATGGAATATTTGAGTGTTGGAGAGGTACTGTGTGTGCACTGTAGTTTGGTACAGGCTAAAGAAGGTTGAGATTCCAGGAAAGTTACTTACTTAAGAGCTACAGAACTTTGGGAAGCCGTCTCTCCTCCCCGAACCGCAGGTTTCTCATTTGTTAACTAGGGAAAAAAAGGCCACCCTTAGGACACTGTTTTCAGAATTAAATGCAATGGCAGATGGGAAGTACTCGTCCTCTGTGCATCTTTCCTGCCCTCCACAGCAAACTTTTTATCCAGTGAATGCCCAATTCACCAGCAGTCACATTCCATGGAGGCGTGGCAGGATTTTTGGAAAGACTTTAACTGGAGATTATTTATGTTTGGCTTGCTGGTCCCTGTTAGTGATGTGACCTGGCAGGTCTCCACTCAACCCTGTTTCCATCAGTCACAGCTCACTGGCATTATTCATAAGCCAGTTGCTTGAGACTTTCTTTGCTCATATTCCTACTGCGAGGCGTGTTCACTCTCGTCTTCACAATAAAAATGGTCTGGAGGTTTTGAGGTTGTCTTGAGCAAGTCAGCTGACGGCTGAAAAGGTCATTATCTATTTTCTGAAGGGAAACTTTTATCCCAAGTTGATTAGTTTTATCCTTGGTTGATAAGTGTTTATGCAAAAGAGGTAGAGGAGGGAAAAGCCTGGTACTTATTAACTCGTACTTCTTGCCCTTTATGTATATTTTCTTGGTTAAATGTACACAGTATTATCCCCAACTTGCTAAATAAGAAACTTAAAGCAGAGAGAATTAAATAACTTAATGCAACAACTTTGCTCAAACGTTTACTGAGATCCTGCTAAACCAGGCACCATTCTAGATGCTTGGAGTTGCAGCGGTGAACAAAATTAAGTCCCAGTCCTCAAATCTCTTGTACTTTAGGAAGACACACATAGTCAACAAAGATGAAAATCAACATATAATATGTCTGATGGTAATAAGTATTACACAGAGAAAGAAAGCTAGGGAAGAGGATAGAGAGAGCTCCTGGGGGAGGTAGGTGCCAAGAAGAAAGAGTCGGATTAGAGCCAGGTCTGTCTGCCTCTAGAACTCACAGTTTTTCCACTGGTCCCATGCTGCTTCTGATCCTCTTTGGTGATGGTTTCCAGCATCTAGGGAGGAAACATGAACTCCTCTAGCATCTTGCTTCTTAGTATAAAGCTGATAATTCAATGTGTCAGGGTGGTGACTTTGCATTCCTGGGGTACAGAAAACATTTTTGCCTGTACTCCCTGCTGTCAGCAGCATGTAGCTGTTTCTTTCGTCTCTCTGGTTTCCCAGACACATTTAATCTTGATGCAGAAAGCATCTTGCCAGCTTGGACTCGAGCCCTAGTGCTGAGGAGACCAGTCTGTCCTACAGGAGGGTCTCTGTGACTGCTGGGCTCAAAGGAACTCATCGCTTCTTTTTTCTCTTTTTCCAAAAAGTGGTGCTCCAGGGAGTAGCTTATGTCATCTTAATATCTGTTTGCTGATCTTTAGGACTCAGCATGACAGTCTAATTCTATTTTTTAAAAAAATGCTGGCGCCTACTCTGTACCAGGCCCCGTGGCAGGCACTGAAGAAAGGAGATGGAATCTACTTATAGGAGTCAGCTAGACCTGGCTTCCAGGTACCACTTTTCTATTTACGTAATTTTGGGCAAGTTACTTAATTCCTTGGCTTCAGCTTTGTCATCTGTAAAATGGGGAGACTAAATGTAATCTGCCTCATAGGATTGGTGTGAAGATTAACTTAGGTAATACAGCATGGTAGCTGGCTCTTGATAAGAGCTTAATATTAGTTTTTAAAATATACCAAAGTAACCATTCAATTTATAGCTGAGTTTTCTCTACATTTTGTCCTATGAGGAAACAGTTGAGTAGATATTAGATTTTCTTTCTCAAAGTGTATGTCTTTTAGTGGAAAATATAGTAATAATCCTCATAATGTTGACACTGTTCAAAAGAAATGTTGGCATTCAATCTACATTATTTCCCACTAGATAGGTACCATTATACCTTTAAAAATCTATTTGCTTTTAAATAAAACAGATAAAGAAAACTGCCTTAATCAAATGGATGATGTAATGAATTTTTATAAGACCAATACTTTCTAAAACAAGAAACAGAACTTTCCTACCCACCCTAGAGCTCCCTTTGATCCCAGCTCTTTCCTTTCCTCCATAAGTAACCACTATCTTGACTTTCGTGGTAATCACTTGCATTTTTTTAAAAAATAGTTTTATTACCCAAATGTTTACGCCTAGAAACTATAGGTGAGTTTTTCTGTTTTAAAAAGATACGACTTTTAATTCTCTTTCAACTTACGGGTTCCTCCTTCACCCTGTTCATTTACTTACAGTTTATTTGTTGATGAAGCCTGTGAAGATTTCCCAGTGTGTGAGTTTTGCTGGTGGCATAATCCTGGTGCAGCTCACCATGTTCCTCTGTCCCCTGTATTTCTTGCTAGTTGACAGTTGATCCAGAGATTGGATAGACTGAGGTTCAGTCCCTTTTACAAGACTGCAGGAGACATACCAGGTCTGCTTTTGTCTCTTTTAGTGATCTTAGTAGCCAATGTGGTTAATATCTGTATTGATTTATTCACTGGGAGTTGAAAAATGGTAATATTCTAAGTTTTTATTTATTAGTTGGAATATTTTTATAAAGAGACAATTTCTCCCATTTAATATTTACCAGTGTTAGTGTTTATACAAGCCAAAGCAAAATAAATGTTAGACTCCCTTTAATTACCACTTTTAATATAATGAATTGTTGTTCCCTATCATCCTCCAAAGGTGACAATTATATTATATGTGTGTGTGTGTATATATATGAACTCATATATCTATATGTATGTGAACTCATATATATATGAGTTGTCACCTTTAGATTCATACACACACACACACACACACACACAATTGCCTGGTGAATTTAAACTCGTTTGATGCATCTTGGTTCATTGTAATTATTTTTTATTTAATTTTTTAAATTTAATTATTAAAATAATTATTAAACCCCAAACCCCCCATCTTCGGCGAGTGAGAAATACTTCAGGTTCACACCTGAGTACTTTTTTCTACATGAACCTAGCAGTCTTTGATAGCTCTCTTGCTATCTGATACTACAAAAGGTTCCAGGCTCATCTTGTACGTTTCCTGCCTCCAAACCTGGAATCAGACATTTCTTCAGGAAACACTGGTTTCTTTTAGTGAGAAATTACATCTCAAGACCAAAACCTGGCTTAGGATACTCATTGCTACTGGGTTGGTCATTGTTTCTAGGCCTTTTCAGGGAACAGAGCTAGGAAACATGCTTATGTATGTAAATCTCTTGCCATTTATATTGATACTTCCAATTAAAATTCAAGACTACAGAGCTTTTACTTAACCTCATCTCTATTACATTTGTATTTCCTTTCTCCCATATGAAAATTCTGGTTCTCAAGGGCACAAGGAATAATAGAATACTCCAGAATTACTAATTTAGTTTCATATTCTCCAAAAATGATACAAATACTACCATGAGCATAATTACAGAAGACCTTTTAACTATTTTTTTGTATGTTCTTTCCTCCTATTTTTGACTAGTTTGGCTGTATTTACATTGCTAGAGCATGCAGCCATTACGTAAGATACTCTCTCCCTCTCAGTCTTCGGGTGACTGTGTCTTACCACCAGTCCTAATGGTGATGTCTCTGGAGTCATTCTTTATTGCCTGACACTTGCTCCCTGGTAAATTCCCTAGGAAAGTTCCTGGGAATAATATTCCCTCCGTTGTTAAAAGTTGATCATCGCTTTTCTTTGTCCTTTAAACATGAAAGTCAGTTTCGCTGAATGTAAGTTCCCTGGCTCGTACATTCTATTTTGAGTATCTTGAATGTGTTACTTCACTTTCTTCTGGCAAAGTGTTGCTGTCAAAGTCTAATGATAATCTCAATTTTCTTTTGTTAATACGTCTTTTTTTTTTTTAACTACATGCCCAAGAATTGTTGTTGTTTGCTTTAAAGTTCAGTAATTTTATTAGATTGTCTTTGGTAGTTATTCTAGTTCTGTAGAACAGGAATACAATGTGGTCTTTCAACATATTTGAAATACACAATTTCATACCTCTTTTTTTTAATTTCAGGAAAATTTTCTTGAATCAGCATTGGTTTTGATTATTGCTTTGCTTTTCTTCTTCAGGCACTCCAGTTAGCCATATATTCAATCTTCTTTGCCTATTTTCAATATTTTTCACCTTTTTAAAAATATTTTTTACCTATTTTAAAATATATTGTTGAGATTTGATTCTTTTTGCTGTATTTTTGAATATTGAAGTTTTCTGGTTTTCTTTTGTTTTTGTTAAGGCATTGTCTTTTGAATTGACTGGTTCTTATATTCCATCTAGTTTAGTTCTAATTTCTGAAAAGAGTTTCTTTTTTTTTTTTTTTTTTTTTTTTTTTTTTTTTTTTTTTGTTTTTTTTTTTTTTGTTTTTTTAAAGATAAGGTTTCACCATGTTGGCCAGGCTGGTCTTGAACCCCTGACCTCCGCCTCCCTCGGCCTCCCAAAGTGCTGAGATTACAGGCGTGAGCCACCACGCCTGGCGAGTTGTTGTTGTTGATGATGATGATGATTTTTAGAGGGAATCTTACTCTGTCATCCAGGCTAGAGTGCAAAGGCATGATCTCAGCTCACTGCAACCTCCGCCTTGTAGGTTCAGGCGATTCTCCTGCCTCAGCCTCCCAAATAGCTGGGATTGCAGGCACCCGCCACCGCTTCCAGCTAATTTTTGTGTTTTTAGTAGCGATGGGGTTTTACCATCTTGGTCAGGCTCGTCTCGAACTCCTGACCTCATGATCCACCTGCCCCGGCCTCCGAAAGTACTGGGATTACAGGCATGAGCCACCGTGCCTGGACTTTCCTGAGTCCTATCCCCTCATTTTTAGATTTTTATAATTCAGATTTATGTTGGTTTTTCATGCTTTGGGCCATTTTCTTAGTGTCTTTAGCTCATTTTGACACTGTAGGCTGTAGCTTTAATCTGTTTTGTGGAGATACCTTTCAGGCATGCTGTCATTGTGAACAGGGGTGTTACTCTATATCTTTTTATTTTTCCTATAATAACCTTGTGTGGAATTTGATTTCAGTGTTTTGTTGTTGTTGTTGTTGTTCATTTTTATGTGAAATTAGATTTTCTGACTTTAGAATGAGATGAAGTTCAAGAAAGCTTTTCTGACTTAAAAGAGTTAACAGCTCTTCTGTTGTTTTTGGTGGTGGTCAGTAATGTGACAGCTGCTTTCTGGGGTTTTGTGCATTTCCTTCCCCCACTTTGATCTAGACCTCCGCTTCCCGTCCTCTCTTTCTTGTCTCTGTTCTGCTCAGTCTTGGTTCCCTTCGCAGCAATTTCTCTCCATTGTGGACCCCTGTCCTGGAAGGAGGTCCTGATTTGTTTTCTCAGGAGTTCCTAGGAACTCCTAGGGTTTGCAGGGGCTGGATGGCTCGATCCCCTCCAGTCCTTCTTACCACAGGCCCCTCGTATTCACCTGCTTTGCAAAGGCCAAAACACTTCCACTTGTAGCAGCTGTTCTCAGATTGGCTCACTGAACTTTCTGCAAGTCACTGATGGCTTTTTTTCCTTTTTTTTTTTTTTTTTTTTTTTTTTTGAGACAGAGTCTCACTCTGTCGCCAGGCTGGAGCGCAGTGGTATAATCTCGGCTCACTGCAACCTCCACCTCCCAGGTTCAAGCGATTCTCCTGCCTAAGCCTTCTGAATAGCTGGGACTATAGGTGCACACCACCATGCCTGGCTAATTTTTGGATTTTTTGTAGAGGGAGGGTTTCACCATGTTGGCCAGGCTGGCCTTAAACTTCTGACCTTGTCAAGTCAGCCACCTACCTCGGCCTCCCAAAGTGCTGGTATTATAGGTGTGAGCTGCCACGCCTGGCCAATGTTTTGAGGTTTACTTTTTCTGAGGTCTGTCAGTACAAATAGCAACACAAAGCCGGTTTGGTGGTGGTTTGTACTTGCCTGCTTGCATTTGGGGGTTTATTGTTCACCTGGTTTTGTCGTAACTATTGCACTTATTTGAGGTTTTGTTGTATAGTCAGTTTGCCTTTTTTATGTAGAGGTTTGAAGAGGTTAAACAACTGCACGACCACTGCCGCCACCACTGCCAGATTCCCAGAATCCCCTTTTTCTGTTTTCCCATTTTTTCCTTAGAAATCCTAGGAAAGGTAAAATATCTCTCACAAGTATAGTAAGTTGCCTCTTGGAACTTACATTCTGGTGGAGGAAGACAGAGAATAAACATGAACAAAAAATAGACGATGAGTTTATATAGTGATGCGTGCTGTGAAGAAAAACCACTGGAAAGGGGTAGCAAAGCTGGGGAGGTGTTTATTTGGTACTGTCCTCCAAAGAGGTGATATCTGAACTGACACTTGAATGATGAGAAGTCACAGGCATTCAAATAACCGGGATCTGAGCATTCTAGGCAGAACACATAGCAAGTACAGAAACCCAGGGTAGACATGAGTTTGGCCTATTTCAGGGATGGAAAACAAGGCAGCATGGTTAAAGCAGAGTGAACACAGAAAGAAAGGTAGGAGACAGAGGCCAAGAGACAGGCAGGGGCCAGATCACGAAGGGCCTTGTGGGCTGGGGAAGAGAGTTTCAATTGTTGGGGTTTTTTTTGACACAGGGTTTCACTGTGTCACCCAGGCTGAAGTGCAGTGGCACAGTAGTAGCTCATCACAGCCTCAAACTCCTGAACATAAGTGATCCTTCCACCTCGGCCTCCCAAGTAGCTAGAACTACAGGTACACACCACCATGCCCAGCTCTAAGAGTCTGGATTTCAATCTAAGCACAGTGGAAACCATCGGAGTAACTTTAAGCAGAAGGGCAGCATGATCCAGCTTGAGTTTTATGACGTTTATTTTGGCTACTGTTTGGGAAAAGGGCTGTAGGGACGACATAGTGAACATCAGATAGCAATCAAGTGTCTAGGGAGAGATCAGCGTGGTCGATGGAAATGGTGAGAAGTGGTCAGATTTGGGGTGTTATTTGGATGGAGGTGACAGGATTTGCTGATGTGCTCGTTAAGGGAAAGAGAAGGATTAAGGATGTCTTCTCGGTTCTTGGTCTGCCTCCAATTTTTTTGTCTTTTTGAATCTTGAGGCCAAGTAGAACCTTAGTCCTAAATAAATAGTCACTATAAAGCAAGTGGTAGGCGGGGTGAGAGGGACAAGCCACAGACAGGAGGATGATACTTGCAACTTTAGCTGACAAAAAAGGCTGGGTGTCCAAGATCATATAAAGTATTTCTATAAATCAATGAAGACTAAAACAGGGGAAAGATATGATCAGATATTTCACAGGAGAGTCAACATGAATGGTTTATAAACTTAGGAAAATATGCTTGACTAATAAGGAAACTAGACCAAGACCAAGGCAGTGTTTTGTTTTGCACACATTCAATTAGCAAAAATCAGGAAGTCATACTTACATTGGTGAGGTATGTGGAGCAACAAAAGTCTCGTTTTGCTGACAGCAGTATAAATTGGTACCCGAATTTTGGAAAACAACAGGAAACATATACAAAAAATGTTCTTATCAGCAAAAAACTGGAAGCAATCCAAATATATGTTGAAAGATAGTAGATAAATAATATATATGCAATGAAATATTATGCAGCCATGAAAACTAGTTACTTTAAGCTATAAGCAACAACATGAATAAATCTTAGAAACATGCAGCATGATACTGATTTTTAAGGCCCAACAGTAAGCAAAACTAAACATTTGGGCTTCATACATGTATGGGGTAAAACTTTAAAATTCTCAGAAACAGAATTGAGAATAAGTCTTAGTGGGGTCAGCAGGAAGAGGCAAAGAGGAGACAGAAAAACTCTTAAGACAATGTAAGGAAGATTAAAATGTCTGTTTATTTAGAAGGGTAGTTTCACAGATGCTTATCTTTTTATGCTGTGTTGCTTAATGTAAGTTCCAGATATTCTTTCACATATAAAATTGTGTGATAAATTAAATGAAACTCAATGAAATTACAAAACAGATGAAGTATTAATAATTTCCAAATTCTGCCTTTCATAATATTATGTTTAAAATCCAGCTAGGGATTTACCCTTCTAGTGTAACACATTTCACACTTTCCAAGGATATTGAAATACGACTTGATCCCATATATTGAGGTTCTGGGTTTCCACAGTGGCCGTCGAGGAGAGGGGATGGCTCAACTTGAATGTAGGTGAACATTCTTTCCCACATTTTTAGTAACTAAACACAGGAAATACAACTCACAGCCTTTACCCTTTACTGACCTTTCTAGAAAGAATTCACAAATTCTATTGGACAAGTAAATTGCTTCTTGCAGCTTTGAACAGAGAATCTCCAGTGGGTCTCCCTCTGTAGTGCCAGCATCCAGCACTCTCCACCAACCTGACTGATTGGAAGACTTTTTCCCTCCAGTTCCCAGCACTTCAGACATTGCACAAGACAAGTAAACAGACACCAGACACCAACCTCCAAAATCCAAGAGGTCTGCCTTTCTGAAGTCCATGGATGTGCAGCAAATGGCAGGCCAGCTCTGGGCTCTGAGAAAGCCAGGTTCGAATGTAGTACCATTTCTTCCTCTCCTATTCTAAAACTCAGAATGCCCAAAGATAGGGGAATTGTCCCATGGATTCCACAGCCATGTTTTTCTTGTGCTAAAGAAAGTGAGCAAGGGAATTTGTGCCTCTTTTTTTTAATCAAGATAAAAATCCAGGTGGGAACAAAAAAGCCCGCCATTAAAATAAGTAAAAGCACTCTCACAATGTGTTCTGAAACATATCTTGAACACCTTCTGTGTTCTTGGTACAGAGCTAGGCACTCTCCAACTCTCCATCCACATGGCTAATAAGTGGTAAAATTAGGATTCAGAGACAGGACTTGATTCTGTAGAAAATGTGAGTTTCCTTTTGCAGGAGATACGATTCAACAGCAGAGATTGAGGAAGCCAGACTGAGATCTTTTTTTTCTCATTTTGATATACATTAAGCTGTAACCCTGCATTTCCTACATAAAACGTCCTATGTGTACTTGTGTGCATGACTGTTGTTTGTGAGTGCCAACTCCGGGTGAAGCTACCATCTGCACTATTTATCCAGTTTTAAGAGGCAGCTTCTTTGATTCATGCTGAGCTCTGGCCTGCAGCCTTATTAGTTTCTTTTTGTTGATTAATACACATTGCAGCTCTTAGAAGATATAGTGAGACTTCTAAAAACAACTGTCTGGTGAGTGATAGGTACTTCCTATACTTTGAGGGTATAGGAAGCCAATTTACTTTCTGTGGTGGATGGGTTTTCTATGCATTTTTTAGCTTTTAATTCTCTTAAAAGAAGGGACTTTTCTTTTCAGTGCAGTTGGGTAACTGCCATTTTCTAGGTTTCCCAATGTAGATTTCGCTTGATTTTTCAAAGGGTGCTTTGATAAAAGATATAGAGCCTACCTTCACACTTGAATCACTTTCAGGAAAATTTCAGTCATTAACAGTGCTTTCACTAACAGTGACAGATTGAGGTATGACTAGAGGGTTTGACCTGAATGGAGGGACATTCTACAAAATAGCTGGCCTGTACTCTTCAAAATGTTAATGTCTTGCAACAAAGGACGACCCAAGAACTATTCTAGATTAAAAGAGGCTAAAGGACAGGACAACGGACCGCAGTGTGAGATCCAGGATTTTCTTTTAGTATAAAAAGACATTATTAGGACAGTTGGTGAATTCTGAATAAAGTCTGAATTTTAGATTTGTATTGTATCAGTGTTAATTTTCTAATTTTGATCATTGTACCATGGTTATGTAAGAGAACATTCTAGATTTTAGGAAATATAGTCAGTTTGTTATAATGCCTGTTTTGATGACACAATGTTGTTCTAATGCCATTAGCATGTCAGAGAGCAATTTGAGCGTAATGTGAATTTCATTTCATTTGATTCATTTGATTGTACAGGGTTTCATCCATGAAAAATTCTAAGTGAATGCAGAAAATTGCACCCAGCTTAGCCAAGATGCACATGCACAAAACACACATGCACACCCTTTAGATATCTCCATTTACCTCCATTCATCACGTGTTAGGAGCCACATCTGTCCTGCCCATGTCTGGTGCTATGATATTCTGCCCTCTTCTTGCCACTTTGCCATATACTCACAAGCTGCAACACTCTGCCCCTTCCACAAACTGTAGGTAAAATGACATACTTATTACAGCATTTATATATTTCTTAACCATTTGCTATATGTAAAAGTATGCTACCTTTTTTAAGTTTCTTATTTCTAATATGTCACTGAAGTGTTTGAGTGTGGTGAAAATGTGATCATTTTTAGGAATGCTTAAGTATCTGAGGGTAAAAGGATATCATGTCTGCAATTTTTTTCTCAAGTGTTTTAGGAAAATACTACATAAAACAAATATAATTGCAGTGTGTGGGGGGGGTGGGGGGGGGAGAAGGTTAAAGCCAATGTGGTAAACTGTTAGGTAATCTGGATGAAGGGTCAGTGGTAATTCTTTCTACTAGTCTTACAACTTTTCTGTAAATCTGAAACTATTTCATAATAAAAGGGTGAAAGGAGGAAAAACAGTAAGGGAATGGAAATATTTTTTTTAAATGAAGTCCAAATGTAAAAAACTAAGGAAGGCAAAAGGAAAGGGAAAATGATTCAGCTGGGAAAATAACCAAAGCAGAGTGGGAGAGAGGATCTTAAACAAACCTTCTACGGAGTGGATTAGAACATGAGTTTAGTTTGATGCAAGCTGTTTGTAAAATATCATAAGAATACTACAGCTACAAAATGGGAAAGAAACATTTTGCTTTCCCAGAAAGATTTTTTTGGAAGTCTAACCCAGAATAGTAAAAAACAGAATAGATCCACATATATGGAAATCATGTAAATTAACAATTCTAAATGTATTTAATATCGTTATCTCTCCCTAACAATACAAAGACTTTGATATACAGTAGTCCCCACTTATCTGCAGTTTCACTTGCCGTGACTTCAGTTACCAAGGTCAACCATAAAAATATTAGGTACATTAAGAAATTTGGAAAAAGACCACATTTACATAACTTTTCTTACCATATATTATTAAAGGTTCTATTTATTTTATTAATTATTGTTAATCTCTTACTGTGCCTAATTTATAAATTAAACTTTATTATAGGTATGTATTTATAAGAAAAACATAGTATATTTAGGATTTGATACTAGCTACAGTTTCAGGTATACACCAAGGGTCATGGAACATATGCCCTGCAGATAAAGAGCTTTACTTATTGAACACTCACATGTATAAATCTTAGTGTTATTACAATGTTATCTTCACTTTTAAAAAAAACATACAAAATATTGATAGTAGTTAGTTGTACAATGATCAACATCTGTGTTCATTTTCCCGTGGGTTTACTTTTCTTCTTGCTGAATTATGTCTTTTCATATTTCTTTCAGTGAGACTCTACAAATTCCTTTTGTATTTCTATGTCTGAAAATGTCTTTATTTTGCTATGATGCCTGAAGGATAGTTTATCTGGGTATGAAACTATACATTGACAATTGTTTTCCTTTTGCCCGTGAAGATTTGTCTTCTCTCATCTGTTTTTATTGGCAAACAGCCTATTATCAATCCAGTTGTCATTCTTTTGCGAAAATTCATCTTTTCTCTCCAGGAACTATTAAGATTTTCTCTTTTACCTTGTATTCTATGATTTTACCCTAATGTATCTAAAGTTGATTTATTTGTCCTACTTGATACCTAGTGTTCATGTCTTTCTTCAATTCTGGAATATTCTCAGGCATTATCTCTTCAAATACTACTTCTCTGCCAAGGCTAGGTTTTTTTTTTGTTTGTTTGTTTGTTTGTTTTATTCTTTATTTTTTATTCTATAAAAACATGTTGGCCTTTCCCAGTTTATTAGCCATGCTCTTAACTGTTCTTTCATCTTTCTTTACTCTTGACTCTCATATTCTGGTGAACTCTTTAGTATTATCTTTCAGAATAGGTGATAGTGTCCTAATTTTCTGGATTAAAAACCAGCAAACAAGAAAAGTTTCAGATTGGCTTTTGCCCAGGGTAAAATAGCTAGTAAGAGATAGAGCCTGGATTTGAATCCATGTCTGCCTAACCCCTGACCTGTATTCTGTCTTTTGTGAGTTCATGAGTTCCTCCTTAAAGTTAAAACCCTTGCATAGTGAAGTAGCTTCACATCACTGCATTATTCTATCATGTGGGTGGATGAATTGGGAAGATAAATGTGACTTCAGACCCAGACTGTGGGATGCCATGTGCCAGAAGACCTGAGAAGTGTCAAGAGTTATATCTGGCCTCTTTTCCATTTTCATGTAACTTGTTTCTGAGAAGGAAAACTTTAGTTCCTTTTTATCTTTTATGATGCGCAAAATTTCCATCTTTCTCGTTCTTTTGGCTGTCTAAATAGACTGTTTACCAAGGTTTGTTTGTATACCACTTGTCTCTTCTCGGTAGCAGAATTTTGGTTTTGTTTTATTGGGCAGATGTTGTTAAACTTAGAATTTTTCAGCAACAGGGAAGTGATGAAATGTTTACAACACTAGTCTATAAATACAAAAAAAGTCTATTGTTGTTATTCAACATTTGTTAGGCGCCCATAGACTGCTGGGTGCTGAGTATCAATGTAGTCAAGGGAGAAAGGGTCTAAGCTCACACAGATTGTTTCTTTGTGAATCATATTTCTCATAATTTGTTTTTAATATTGTATCTATTATTTGTCTCAAGTAGTTCAGTAATATCTTTTAGGTCCTCATACCACCCAGCTTGGGCATTATAGCCAAAGGTGAGGGTGACACATACATTACTTTGTCATTTATTCATTTTTTAAAAAATATATTGCATTGGTCATAAGTTATTTGACAGGTGAACTCACAGGCCCCTAAGGAAAACAAACACAAAAAACAGTTGCAATGTCTAAACTGCAATATGATGAAGTCTATAATGGAAGAAGCAGCTAGATAAGAGAGGGACACAATAAGGATGTGATTAACTCTGCCAGAATAAGTCAAGGGCAGTTTCCCAGAGAAGGAGATGCTCACTTGAAATGGGTCTTGAAGGAGGAGTTTCCAGAAGCAAAGAGTTACTTCAAATAGAGGGAACAGCATGGGTAAACATCTAGGAAAAACCCAAGTTGTTCTCCATGGCTGGATTATAAAGTGTGTCTTTGAAAGATGACACTAAGAGGGGCTAGTTTGTGGAATTCTTTGAGTGCCTCACCAGCCTCCACCCAGAAGCATGGGTGTCCTTGTGGTTAGTAAAGCCACTTAAGGGTTTAAAACAGGGAGCATTTGCCTTTCTGGAGGCAGGGAGAAAGCGGGTTGGAAGAAGATGATAGCGTGGCTGAGGCCAGTGAGAAGGCCATTATATTAACTCTGAGAAGCAAAACCAGCTCAAAGCTCTAAGCAGTGGAAATGAATGAGAAGAACACATCTGAGGGAGATTGAAGAAAATCAGTCAGTCAAAAAATGTGCTGTAGGGAAAGGGAGTGGTCTAGGATAACTTCTAAAATTCTAGCTTGGGGAACCACGTGGAGATTTTTTTCACACCATAAGCCTCAAGCAATAAATATATGGCAAATATTTCTCTTTTTATCTCAGTTTCTGTCAAGCAACTCCCAGTCCTGGAGGAAATAAAGAATATTGGTTTTTCCCAAGAACAGTATACTGGAGAAGCTGCCCAAGAAGAAATGTCTTCACTTTCTCAGTGGCTTGTGAGGAAAGTAATGAGAATAAGGTTTCAAAACTTAGTTCTTCTAATTTAATGTCTTTGGAGGAATCGGCTCCTTTGCAGAGAATAGCTTTGATATTGAGTTCATGACTCCTGCCTTTAGCTTTCTTTCATCATTGCAGATGGAGTGCTGGTCATGTGTCTTACTAGCCAGCTCTATTCTCATGCTTCTCAAAATGTTCTCTTTGAATAATTAGACTTTTCACTTAATTTTAAAAACATTTCTGATGCCCATTATGAAGCACATGTGATGGCAGGTGCATTCACATGCCATCTCATTTAATACAGCAACCTGAGAGAGAGATAGTAACATCAGTTTTACAGATGAGGAACTTGGATTCTGGGACATTAAACAATCAGTCCCAGGGCACAACACAAGTTAGTTGCACAATCAGGTTAGAAGCTGACTACTCTTTTCTAGCATTTGTCTTTCTTTGAGATTTTTGTTTATTCATCTATTCATTGTTTTAATCATACATAGTTCTTCTTGTGTGTTAATGCAGTAACCTGACTGGGCACTGGGTTGACGGCAGGGAATGAGTCAGACCAGTGCAGAGAATGACAAGCACAGAGGCAGCTATAATACAGGTTAATGAGTGCTCCGGATGATGTGGGAGATCCAAGAGGGGTACCCAACTAGGAATTGGGGCTCAGAAAAGTGCCCTGGAGGAAGTGATATTCAAGCTGAGAGATGAAGAATAAATGAGCAGAGTAGCCAGGGAAAGGTGAGAGGGGACATCCTCCAGGCAGAAGGAGAAGCAGACATAAGGGAGGGTGTGGCACGAGATGAACCCGAAAGGTAGTCTTGGACAAGTTCAGAGAGGACCTTACAAGCTACATCAAGAAGCTTAAAATGAATCCTTAGGTCAGTGGGCAGCTATTGAGGAAGAGTTTGTAAGGGAGGGAAGTTATATGAATACACAGGACTTTTTTAAGGTGGCTATGGTAGTAGTTTGAAAAGAGAAATGATAATAGTAGGCAAGCTCAGAGGAAGAAGCCACCAAGGAGGCTGTCACCATAATCCAACAGAAAGAAGTTGGAGGCCTGGACTGGGGAAGTGACTCTAGAGATGGAGAGAAGTGAGGGGCTTGGGAAATGAGAAGGGGCAGGATCCACAGGGCTTAGGATTTGAGTGAATAGAGAAGAGAGAGAAAAGTAAAACAAGACCAACCGAGGTGACCGATTGAGGCTATTCCCATTCACTGGGATAAAGGGAGAAGAACCAGTTTGGGAGGGAATATGACTTCAAGCTTATTCATGTTGAGTTTGACATGTCAGTAGACAGCCAAAAGATGTCCACTTGGGCAGCTTTGAATGAGAATCTAGGAGATCGGAGGGGAAGAGCGAGATGAAGATACGGATTTGAGATATATCAACATATAGAAGGTAATTAGCTGGGGAAAAGGTACAAAGCAAGAAGAACATAAACCAGAGAACAGCTAATGCATATTTAAGAGACTACCAAATAAAGAGGAGCTGGCAAAGAAGCCAAAAAAGGAATCTTCAGAAAGGTGAGAATAAACCCAGGATAATGACTCAAAGCCAAGGGATGAGAGTGTCTAGGTCCCCAAAGAGAGGTTAGTTATATAAAGACAGAAAGTCCCCTGTGTGTTTTAGCCATTAGAAAGTCTTGGGGATCTTGGGTGATACGAGTTTCAATGTCAAGGTGGTGGAAGTAGAGTCCAGATGAGCCCTTGGGGCAGTGTGGCTGTGAGCAGGGAGAAGGATAATGATGAGAGGGAAGATGTGGGGGTTCTAGTGTTTGTTGGTTGTGTTAACTTTGGAAGAGACTTGAGAACATGGAAATGCTGGTGAGAGAGCACCAGGAAGATAAGGGTATTCGCTGGAACCAGGGCCCTGGGATAGAAGGGTATGGCAAAGCCAGGTGGGTGGATTGGCTGTGGGGCTGAGAATGTAGGCTCTCTAGTACCAGTGGGAAAGGAAGCCAGAAGAGACCAGATCCAGGGAAAGGATGAGGAGTCAGGGGGAGTTTCCATCTGACAGCAGGCATGGGGGTACATGTACATGTGTTTGTGCACACACATGGGTGTGTGCATGTGTGTGCAAGTGTTAGGCAGTGATGGGGCATAAACGGATGGGGTCAGTGGTGTGGGGAGACTGGAGAAGGTTTGATTAAAGAATGGTGGAGTTGCTGGGTGCAGTGGCACACACCTGTAATCCCAGCACTTTGGGAGGCCAAGGTGGGAGATCACCTGAGCCCAGGAGTTTGAGACCAGCCTGCGTGACATAGACCCTGTCTCTACAAAAAAAATTTTTTTAATTAGCTGGTATGATGGTATGTACCTATAGTCCCAGCAACTCAGGGAGCTGAGGTGGGAGAATCACTGGAGCCCAGGAGGTTGAGGCTGCAGTGAATCGTAATCACACCACTGCACTCCTGCCTAGATAACAGAGCAAGACCCTATCTCAGGAAAAAAATAAATAAATAAATAATAAAAAAAAATGGTAGAGTGCAGCAGCTGGGTGAACCTAGGTTTATTGTTTTCTTTGACCCTAATGCTAGGGGATTTACCCATTTGTGAGGAGGAAGTGGACTTTCCTCCAGCTGCCTTGTTTTTTTCCCGTGTTTGGAGTGTGTTCTTATTTTCCCCTTTAGCTCCTATAGAGCAGGGTCATAGTGCCAGCCAGTCTTGTTCAGTGAGTTATTGATCAGTGAGAAGGGGATCCGGTTAAAGCTGTCTTCTCTCTGTCCTTCTGGCTTGTGGTATTTTATCTGCTACCTACATTAGTACACAGGTGATTGAGGCTAACTCAAACAGTGTCTTCTCTCTTGGAGTTTTGATGGTTAGCATGTTTTTCAGAGATGCCCTCGAAAAAGGAGGCTGGGATTCTTGCTGTGTTCCTTCCTTGTAGTCATCTTCCCACTTCCCCCCAACAAGGGTAAATTTAACCCAGCAGGCCAGGTTCTACCTAATAGCAGGCCCTGAAAGTTAGCATAGAGCTTTCTCTCTGAAGAGGGCTGCTCCCTGGGTCCCGGTTCCTGTGCAGCCTTTCCATAGAAATAGAAGGTGTGTTTAGAAGGACGGCTTGCCTGGTTTCAGATCCCAGCTCTGCTGCTTACTTGCAATGTGACCTCAAACATGTCTCTTCCTTTTCTGAGCCTCAGCGTTCTTATCTATCAAGCAGAGTGAGTATGCCTGTTTCCCAAGGTGGTCAGAGAAGCTAATGAGCCAATGGATATGGAACACCTAGCGATAAGAGGTATGCAGTGCCTGTCTACTCCTTGTCCTGTCCTCATTTTTCAGTTATTAAAATGCAATTTTCTGGCTTTCCAGGTGTAAAACAGTTTGGGTTGAAATTCTTCCTATGTCCTTCTGCAAGGTAGCTAAGTTGGAAGTAGGCATTTGGTTATATTCCCCAGTTTCTGTAACAAGAGCACGCATCACTGTCTGCTCATCAATCAGTAAAGAACATAAAGGTACAAATGTTGAGTCCATGGGACAGAGTGACCCCCTCTTGAAAGATAGCCCTCAGCTGTTCCTGCCCGGCCTCCGTCAGTGGGCAGCCTGAGACACTGTCTGTGAAGAGATTCCAGTTGGGAAGACCGCCCTGGTTCATCTGCCACTTTAGCAGAGGTCAGACTGGCAGTCTGCAGGCCAGATTCAGCATATTCAGCACTTAAATGTGTTTGGTTTGCCAAGTGCTGTGTTTTTAAACTTTTTTTAATTGGATGCTTCTAAATATTTGGAGACAGGACATGGCTCATCGGCGTTGGCCACCACTCACTGTTGTCTGACACCTTGCCACCTTCACTCATTTCTATTCCTTGTGGACCCATGAAGGCTTTTGTGTTTGCAGCCTTTCTTTCTAGATCTACCCTGGACTTATTCCTGTAGTAAACCAGACCATCCAACCCACAGATATCATTGAAAGAGATTTTGAATCCTTTTATTGTGTTTGTTGAAGCATATTGTTGACAATGTCATTCGTTTATTATCTGAAGACTATTTACTGAGTGCCTACTCTGTGCCATATGTTATACCCTATTCTCAGTATCTCTGAGCATCCAGAAGATGCCCCATCAAGTGGCCTCTTCTCTATAGACATCAGGAAGGAGTCAGGTTTCCCTTGAGTAATTCTAATAAAGACCTGGTATTCAGTACCAAGGCAGCACCCCGGGTTACATATATTTTTCATCCCTGACATCCTGCCAGATTCTTCATTCCTTTTCTCTAATACCACATGCTCCAATCATCCCCTCCGTCATCATTGCTGTTTCAACAGGCACTAAAGGGCCTGTTCTCTTATTTCCTTAATTGTTAGAGAGTTTCTAGTTGTTGAGGGAGTTTCAGGTCCTCTGCCAGTGATCACCTCATAGAAACTCAAGCTTCTGGACTAGAAGAGTTTTCATGGTTATCAACTGTGATATTGATCCAAACAGCAGACCCAGGTGGTTTCTGCATATAGTCTATACATGGAATACTTTCAGGCCAATTGATTGTAAACCCTGACTTGGAATCATAGTCTCATTTCCAAGTCAAAGTAGATGGAGTTGCAGAGCCCTTTGTACCGAGCCACCAACATTTCTGGCCTTCGCTCTTCAACAAGCTGCCACTGTAAGTTTTTGGCTAGTTTTCTTTTCATGAGAAATAGGTTAGTCTTACAGTATGAAAGTACAGTTTTTCAATTTCAACTCTAATATTCCAAGAACAGGCTGTGAGCTTTTCACCTGGTGACCCATCTATCTGAATCTATGGCCTAACAAACAAACACTACAGGTTTCTTAATCGGGATGACCTGAGTTCAGATCTCTAACTCTGTATCTTATTAACTGTGTATCCCTAAAAGCAAGTCACAACGATTTGAGCTGTGGGTCTGTATCTTCTTGTGCACATGGAATAAGAGTTACCACCTCCCACGGTTCTCGTGGGGCAGGCCTCCACAAGATGAGGACAGTGAAGCGCTGAGCGGAGTACATGGCATGCGGTTGGGGGTTAGCCTAAGTGGTCTCCGTCCTGTTGCTGTGACATGTAAGGGGGTTAGAGTATTGTTCATCCGTAACACAGCTAACAGACCTAGCCCATGGACTGATAGGAGGCAACACTTTCCAAACATTTAACCCTCCCTCCTTTACCCATCCTGAAATCTGTTTTGGTTTGTTAAGTATGTTACCAAATGCGGTCTCCTAACTCCCATATGTTAGCAATTAGATGTGGCCTCACATTAATGCTTTACCTCCATGTTTCTCTCCCCCACTAGACTGCGAGCTTTTGGAAGGAAAAGAGAGTTCAGTTCTTCTTCACCTCTGTGTCCCTAGCACATAGTGGGGTCTCCTAGAGTGTTTATTCAAGACTTGGCCCAGATGCTGCCACTTCTCAACAGCCAATCTGCTTGTGGCTCCATCTCTAGACTTCAAGCTTCTTGCAGGCTGCGACAGCCCCCAGGACATCTCGTATCTACAGTGCAGATATAGTGTGCTCCCAGTCAGTGCCAGCTCAAGGAATTATTTAGTGATATTTTCATCAGCCCAGGGCCCAGGACATAGTAGGGGCTCATTAAAAGGTAGCTGAGCTGCGGTTATAATCATTAACACCAAGAAGAAGAAAATAAAGATGGGCATCTGGTCACCCACTTTGGTGTGAAGTATGGACATTGATTGGAAGACTATTTCAGAGAAACAAAATGGCCCTTTATTCATTTTGGGGAAGGGAGGAGGGTTAGCAGAAGAGGGTCTTTTTCAAGTGTTTGCTCCATCTTGCTGCCACTTTACTATGTGTGGCTGCTGTTGCTATGGCAATTCTTTAAGCAATTGAATAGAACAGCACTGAGTTGTTGCAAACCAGCTCTAATTGCTCCCATGCACCAGGCCTGCCCACACGACCACTCTCTGCACAGCCTTCCCTTTTTCAGATACGTATTTTCATAAATCTCTGGGCATTGTGCAGCTCCCTTGCTCTTGTGACATTGCCATTCTCGGGCAGAGGGCACAAGAAGCAGCTCCGGATGGGAGAGAGGGGTCCACCAATTTTCCCTGTGTGAGTGAGCAATGCAGAACCCATGTTCAAGGGGGTAGCAGGATGCAGGCTCAGCAGGGCCTTGAAACCAAATAAAACGTTTGTGAGGTAGGTTTATTATATGTATTTGCCATTGTTGGGCAATTTAGTCATCTTTTTAAAGCCAACCATACCATTCCTGCGCCCTCCTGCCATGAGGGCCCCACTCATTGTGTACTGAGAACTTCTGGTTTTAACCTGGATGTTATTGGAGAGAACTGATATTAGAAGAAATGGAAGGGAGCCGGCATGCATGGTGTCCCTCCTGTGTGCCAGGCAGTATATCGGATACTTCCTTTCCATGTGTTGCCACTTCTTACACAAATGCGCTGGGCAGTGGGTAGGGATGGGCCAGGGATAGTAGGATCCCTGTTACAGATGAGGAAGCTGAAGGGCGGAGATTTAGTATGGAGCCAGTCAACTCACATAGATTTAGTATGTGAGTTCTCACTCAACCAGTGAGTGCATGGCTCAGATTAGATCCCAGTCTGATCCTAGTCTTATAATCAGTCTGACTGGTTCTGAGACCCATGCTCTTTCATTGGGCCACACTTTCTTCCAGGAAGGAGGCCAGCCTTTGGTGACACAGAGAAGCCAGATTTCGGGGGACTGGCATTTTAGCCCGCTCCCATGTCCTTCTGAATGGAAGGACCTTCTTTAAGGAATCATGAAACTTAAGGATTATCTGATGAACTATAGCTTGTTTTGAACACTGACACTATACCATGCTCCAAGCTAAATGCCATATGGGTATCTCACTTAATCTTGTTTTTTTACAAATGGGGAAGTTGAGGCCCAAAGAAGGTAAATGACTTGCCCAAAGTTGTAACAATAGGGATGGCGGAACCAGGATAAAAATCCAAATCGGACTCTCAAGCCCCTTAACCACTAGGCTGCCTCCCACAGGTTTATTTGAGCATGGGTGCTGCACATGTATTTGGCACATTTCATGACAATACTCCGAGAATCCTAATAGGCAACAGAAAAATTGTCTTCCTATTCCTGAGATGTTTGTAAAATTAAACTTACCTAGTGCACTGGTACCTAAAGGCAGAGGCGTAGCATTGGGACACAGGGGAGCTTGATGAAATTTCACCTGGGGAAGTGCATCTTGGTAACGTGCCTCGGTGTGATGATCTGTGTTTACAGCAAGAACCTGTGCTCCAGCAGCTCAGTCCTGTCATACATTAGGAGGGTGGAGTTGTGTTCTAAATTTCTTGTTTCTCCCTTTTTTCTTCCTTTTCATTTTAATGTAGTTTGTATGGTAAAAAGGTGAGAGGAAAAAGAAACAAAAACCAGACCCTGTTCTCATGGAAGGGAACCTACTCTGGCAGCAAGATTTTTTTCTTAATAATCTATATTAAACCCTGATGAATTCATTTGAACAAGTGTTTCAAAATGCCTACTGTGTTCCAGATACCACTATATATGGTGGGAACAGAGTCGGGTACTGGGAAGCATTCAGTTGTGGGTAACAAACCTGGCTGAAATGATTATGAATTTGATTATCCATCATCGGAAGGTCAGAGGCAGGCAGTTCAGGGATTGGCTGGTTGAGCAACTCACTGACGCAGTATTAGAGCCAGGATTCAAATCCAAATCTGACCCTCAAGAAATCTGACTTTCCCGTCCTTTCATTCATGAGTCTGCCAGCCTCAGCCTCCATGCCACTAGGTAGGCTTTGCTCATGATCTCAGGGTGGCAGCTGTTGTGGGCTTTACATCCTCACCACAGTTTCCAAAGGTAGCA
>NW_022437016.1:8739488-8785575 GCF_009761245.1 Sapajus apella | reverse complement strand
TTTTTAGTAGAGACGGGGTTTCACCATGTTGGCCAGGCTGGTCCCAACTCCTGACCTCAGGTGATCCACCCACCTTGGCCTCCCAAAGTGCTGGGATTACAGGCATGAGCCACCACGACTGGCCATTTTTTTTTTTTCTTTTTGAGACAGAATCTTGCTCTATCGTCCGGGCTAGAGTACAGTTGTAGTCATAACTCAGGAGTCTGCAGCCTCCTGAGCTCAAGCAATCCTCCTACCTCCACTGCCCATGTAGCTGGGACCACAGGCATGCACCACCATACCCAGCTAATTTTTAAATTTTTTTTAGAGAGAAGATCTCACTTCATCACCTAGGCTGGTTTCAAACTCCAGGGCTCAATTAATCCACAGGCCCCAGCCTCCCAAATGCTGAGATGACAGGCAAGAGCCAATGTGCCCAGCCTGGGTGTTTCTTAAGATTCAGAAGAGTTTTCCCAGATACTCTTCTGGTGACTTCTCCTCCAGTGCCATTGACCAGAACTGAGCCATACACCGTGCCTCTGCTCCAGTCCATTACTGGCAAGGAAGTGAGGCCACCAGGTTGACATAGATCCAGGCCAGGTGCGGTGGCTCATATCTGTAATCAGAGCACTTTGGGAGGCCGAGGTGGGCAAATCACTTAAGGCCAGGAGTTCAAAACCAGCCTGCCCAACATGACAAAACCTCGTCTCTACTAAAAATACAAAAATTAGCCCGTAATCTCAGTCACTCGGGGGGCTGAGACACAAGGATCATTTGAACCTGGGAGGTGGAGGTTGCAGTGAGCTGAGATCGTGCCACCACACTCCAGCCTGGGCAACAGAGTGAGACTCTGTCTCAAAAAAATTTTTTTAAAGAAGTGAGGACCCAGCCAACTCAGGGGATGGGACCTGAAACAGTCATCCTCATGGAGGAGGAGGGAGGCATGAACAAATTGGGGGTTCTGTTAGGACAGAGAGAGGAGGGAATGAGGGCTGGGTGGGCAGCCAACAATAGTGACTGGAGACAGGTGGTCCCCTCCTTCAAGGAGCTTACACTCTAGGGAAACAGAATAGTAAACAAGGAGACAGACCAATGTACCGTTTACACTTCCATCGGAGCTGTACAGGAGGGAAGCAGAGTTTGGTGCCTCTCCTTCAGATGGTGCGTCAGGGAGTCCTCTTGGAGCTGACATCAGCCAACCATGTTGGGTAGAAGGGAGAATGGGTTCCAGGCAGAGAAGGGAGGCAACACAGTCCGTAGGAGGGACAGGAGGGACTGAAGGGAATGGGGGAGCCCAGGAAGTAGCAAGCAAGATGAGTGGCTTGAGTTGAAGTTAGAGATTTAGGCAGAGTCAAGTCATGCAAGGTTTTAGAGGCCACAGACAGGAGTTTGGATTTTATTCAGAATCAGTGGAAAGCCAGTGTAGGGCTTTTTGAAATGGGTGTGACACAGTTAATGTTATATTTTTTAAAAGTCCTGCTGGCTGCTCAGAGGATGGCTTTGTGAAAGCACACAGAACAATTGGAAGGTCACTGTGATGATCACCTATGTCACCTAGACAGGTGCGGGTGGCATGGACTCTGCTGTCAGTGGAAATGGAGAGGAAAGAGCTTTTGTTGAGATGGGATCAGTAGGACTTGCCAGGTATGTGCTAGCTCCATTCTCATGGCCTCTCTTGTCCAGTCTTCTCTATACACCTTGACAGTCATTTTTTTTTTTAAATAAACTATTATTTCCCCTCAGCATAGTAAAGTTCTGAGGAGTGGGCTGCACTGGGTCCCAGCATTTAGCTGAGCCAGAGTAGGGAGGAGCAGGACAGCTGGATTCTGGGGTGAGTGGGCAGGACCAACTCAATTAGCATTTCACTGGGATTGTTTTCCTCGATGAAGCTTTTGTTTTTGAGGGTGATATTTTGAGAAGTGCTGTCTCCGTGGGAATATCTTAGTTATGTACAGCAAAGCCATCTCTGCATCTACATTTTCTTGTTTAACACATGGCTGTCTTTATAATGAGTGCCTTCTTCATATGGGGTTATCAGAGTAACTCTGAATCTGTTTTACAGCTAAATTAATGATGTCCAGGAAACATTTATTTGGCTCCCTTTCTATTTATAATATTGTTACCAGCTAATTGCCTTTGAATATTCCTACGTATAGGGTCCTTTGTGCCAGTTAAAATCTACCCCATGTAGGTGAATCCCAAATGCCACTCAGGGCTACTCAGTCACTTGGGAAGTTTCTCTTCTTGTATTAACAAGAGCAATCATGAAAATTTACACCAGGATAAAGGGTCAGCTTGAGACAACACCTAAAAAGTACTATGTATATTTTTCTGATTATAAAAATAACATTTTCATTGCAGAAAATTTGGAAAAGACAGAAAAGCATAAAGAAAGGTGGCTCGCATTTCTTCCACCCGGAGACATCACGCATTCAATTTTGCTGCTTTTCTTTACAAGTGTTTTTTATGCCTTCTTAAATAATTGAGTTCATATAGTCAATATCATTTTTCTTCCTTTTTTCATGCAATTATATGGACTTTCCTCGCACTGTGAGATATTATATGTAAATAATCAGTTATAAATGGTTACATAATTCCTCTGCTTGAATTTGCCTTACTGTACCACACTTTATTTGACTATGCCCCTCTTGGTTGTTGTTTTGTTTGTTTGTTTTGCTTTTTTTTTTTTTTTTTTTTTTTTGGAGACAGGGTCTTGCTCTGTCACCCAGGCTGAAGTGCAATGGCACACAGTCTCAGCTCACTGCAATCTCCACCTCCTGGATTCAAGCAATTCTCCTGTCTCAGCCTCCCAAATAACTGGGATTACAGGCACACCACCATACCTGGCTAACTTTTTGTATTTTTAGTAGAGACAGGTTTTCACCATGTTGGCCAGGCTGGTCTTAAACTTCTGACCTGAAGTGATCCACCCATCTCGACCTCCCAGAGTGCTGGGATTATAGGAGTGAGCCACCACAGCTGATCCACCCCTCCTGTTTAAATTTTTGTTGTTGTGATGTGAACAGTTTTATACTTAAAGATTCACTGTATTTTAGAGTTTTTCCTTAAAATAAATTCCCAGCAATTCCAGTTCTCGATTAAAGGATATGATTATTTTTAAGGTCCTTGAGACACTTGACAAGTTACATTTCATAAATGTTTTACTATTGTCCATTTTTTTGTTGTTGTTGTTGGGGATGGAGGAACGAGTCTTGCTTGGTTGCCCAGGCTGGAATGCAGTGGCCTGTTTTCAGCTCACTACAACCTCCACTTCCCAGGTTCAAGCGATTCTCCTGCCTCAGCCTCCCAAGTAGCTGGGACTATAGACACACACCACCATGCCCAGCTACTTTTTGTATTTTTAGTAGAGACGGGGTTTCACCATGTTGGCCAGGATCTCTCGATCTCCTGACCCTGTGATCTGCTCATCTCAGCCTCCCAAAGTGCTGGGAATACAGGCGTGAGCCACGGCGCCTGGCCTGCTGTTGCCCATTCTCATCCACGTTCCTTGGATGGCCACCCTGGGCTACAACTAGGAATTTTTATTTTTTTATATTTGCTAATTTAATGGGCAAAGAGAAGTGAATTATATTTTAATTTTCATTTTATTGATTACTAGTGACATTGAACTGTTGTTCATGTTTATTTACCAGGTGTTTGTTTTTTCATTATGAACCCTGACACTTCTCTACTGAGCTCTCAGTGTTTTTTTATTTTTATTTACGTAAGCTATTTATATGTTTTTTTAGTATTAACCTTCATATAAAATTGTAGCAAATATATTTTTCTTGATTGGGATTCCCTACCCAAGCCCAAATACACACAGAAGTATAGAGTACACCCCTGCCCGCCACGTACCCCTCACACAGCTTCAGCCATTGACATTTTGTCATATTTGTTTAATTTGTTTTCTACCCTACTCTCCCCCAACATATATATATATATAACTGAGACAGAGACTTGCTCTGGCTCCCAGGCTGGAGTGCAGTGGTGCGATCATGGCTCACTACAGCTTCGACCTCCCAAGCTCAGGTGATCCTCCCACCTCAGCCTCCCAGGTAGCTGGGACTATAGGTGTGCACCACCACGCCTGGCTGATCTTTGTATTTTTTTTGTAGAGACAGGGCTCCCCCGTGTTGCCCAGGCTGGAAGCTCCTGGGCTCAAGGGATCCACCCACCTCACTCCTGGGCTCAAGGGGTCCACCCGCCTCAGCCTCCCAAAAGGCTGGTAGTACAGGCAAGAGCCACCACACCTGGCCACTCCTCACTTTTTTTGCTGGAATATTTTAAGAACAATTTAGGTATTTCATTTCATCCTTAAGTTATTGTAGTAAGCATCTCTAAAAAATAAAAATGTAACATTTTATTTTTCCTTCAACTTTTCATTTAAAAAAAATTCAAACCTATGGAAAAGTAAAAAGAATAATACAAAAAATACTTATTTACCCTTCACCTATGTTCACTGATAATTAATGTTTTACATATGTGCGTTGTATTATGCACACTATGCCTTTTGTTTTTGTTTTCATTTTATTTTTGCAGAACCATTTTAAAGTAAGTTATGACACTTCACTCCTAAATATTTCAGCCTGTGTCTTCTAAGAAGACAAGATATTGTCTATCCTAATCATAAAACCATTATCATTCTCAAGATATTTGCCATTGATACAATACTATTATCTAATGAAAATATTGCTTTTAATGCAAAAAATGCAGTTACTTTTGCACCAACCTAGTAGATAATCTGTAATGTACATTCCATTTCCCCAGTTGACTCCTAAATAACTTTTCTAATCATCTTTCTTTTTTAATATACTTGGGCTCAAATCGAGGATCACACATTACCTTTGGTTGTTATGTCTCTTTCGTACCCGTCCATGTAGGATAGCCTCTCTTGCTTTTTGTTATGTGTTGGTCTTTTAAGACTTTGAAAGACTGATATTTAGAAATCCTCAGTGCACCATTCAAGGTCTGATAAGCATGATGGGTCCATGACCCAAACAAGTACCTTAGTCACCCGCCTTAGGCTGAGACACCCCATGCTAGGTGTCATGGTCACACACACACACACACACACACACACACACATACCCCTCTCAAAATAGAAGTCTACCTTCCCCAACCTTTCCAATGACTTTTAGGATTGGGGAGGAAATTCTCTTTTTAATAATCTGGTGACCATCACCTGGCAAACAGTTAAGCCTTTGGGGAATCCATGTTGGGCCGGCTCCAGTGAGGAGAGGAGAAAGGTTTTAAGTTCTCATTTAAGATCTACCTCAAGCAAACATCATAGTAGGCAGTGCAGGACATGCTCAACAAGGGTATGTCACACTGTCCTGCAGTCATTTTTCTGTTAGTTGCAGTCAGTCCAGCTGGTTTGACCATCCTAGCCTGTCCAATTAGCTGCTTCCTGTCAGTCATAGAAGGCAGGATTTGGTGTGATGCTGTCTTTGGGCCCAGAACAGGGCAGCATCAACCCAAAGCAGTGCCTCCAGTCCCTCTTTTGGTCCTCAGTGCCTCCAACAGGGAAAGGAAGAGAGGGACTGGATGACACCCAGGGGCTCCTCCCACTCTGACGTCCTCAGACCCTGGGCCTCCGTTGGCCCACTTTAGCAACCAGGGAAAGAGGTGCCAGTCTCAACCAAAAAAATTAAAGGATCGCACTCAAGTCTGTAGAGAAAATTCCAGTGCCTCAGTTCTGGGGGATCTCACCTGTCCTCTGGGACCCACCCTAAAAAGTGTTTCCTACTTGAAAATTTGAGTGGCATGCATCCGATGTATAGAGAGGTCTTAGAAACAGATCTTTTATCACAGTGAGTCAATGGGGGGCTGGGGCTTCCAGTCTCACTGTCTGGCTCTGAAGCCTGAGCCCCTTTCAGTGTGCCAGGCTGATTCTCGTGCTGATGTGGGGTGAACAAAGAGGACCAGGCTGCGCTGAGAATTGGAGTCAACAGAGGAGCCCTTGCTCCCAGAGGTCAGGCCACAGCCACATCACAGGACTCCAGAGAAGAAGGGCCAACAGGAAACAGGCCTTGAATGACATTTCAGTAGTAATAAACTTGAAGGATCCACATTTCTGTAGCACATTCAGAGAAGAACTACAGGTTATATATCTCTTTTTCTGGCTTCCAGAATTCTGAGACTGTTTTAATATACGGTAAGATGTCTTTTACCTAAGCTGCGCATCTGTGAGGCAGACATGCCTTCAGATACCCTCACATCTCCTTTGATTTAATCCTCACAGCAGCCCTTAAGGGCATATATTATTATCCCCATTTTCCAGCTTAGGAAACTGAGACTGAGAGAGGTAGATGAATTTGGCCAAGATCACACAACTGTTAATGACAAAACTAGTATCTGAACCAGGGTCTGCTGATTCCAAATCTTCTCCTCCTTCACTGTCCTAAGTCACCTGCAATTCTTTAAGGTGGCCAGCCAAACTTATGCATACTCCCACCCCCCACCTTTGGGAAGCTTCCAGTTGCATCCATGCTGCTAGGCTTCCAGCTCCTGCTTTGGGGAGGTCTGCGACGCTCTGTCAGTGCTGGCTGCGGAGTAGCCAGTGGGACCGTGCAGCAGGAAGGAGCGCTGAAAAGCGCCGCGAAGGAACTCTAGTCCCCACGATGCCGAGGAGGACACTCACCTCTCCTCATTTGAATCTCCAAGTCCAAGTCCCAGGATGCTGTTCTTGCCCGAGACCTGCATCTATAGAGGCCTCAGAGCTTTCAAGTGAAGTGAGCCGAGTGCCAGCCCATTCAGTCGCACCCCACTCCCATGGCCAGGGGCCACGCTCCCCCTCGAAGCTAGCACAAGGCGAGGTCCTCATGGGGCCTGGCCCTCTGCGTTCACGGAGGAAAAATGAAAGTTGCTTTATTCCCCGGCCTCTTCATATCTCCCATTATGAGGAGAGGGCTCCACAGTGAGGAGCCAGGGCTGTGATATTTCCGCTGCAGCATGAGACATTCATATGTTTGACTAATCAATTCTTTGGCACTGACTTCCTGGCCTGCATTTTGTTCTCTTGCCTTTGATCGCCTGTTTGCCTTTTTGCCATTCTGCTGGTTCTTGTTTGGAGCTTTTAGTTTCCAGGAACACGGTGACCTACTCGATCCTCTGTATTCTTCTCCCTCTCTCCCTTTGTCATTTTCCTCTCTGATTTTGGTTCCCCTTGTGATTGACCGCACACGGCTTCCACATGTAAGCAGAGTGGAGACCCTCAAGTCACAAGACCCTGATAACTGCTGGGTTTTGTTTTGGGAGCCAAGGGACACTGGACCACAGACAGCCCCCGCCCCCAGCCAAGCTGGGCCGCAGCTCTCCTGTCTCTCCTGTCCCCACTCCAGCCTTGCCCTGCAACCTGCAGGAGCTGTTGTTGGCTTGGCACTCTGTGGTTCACAAAGCCTTCTGTAATGCTCACAGCAAACTGGAAGGGAGCGGGGGTGCAAATACTAGCATCAGTCACATTTTTCAGTGGGAGAAACTGGGAAGTGGAAATACGAGATGATTTTCCTGGCGTTCAGAGCTCATAAGTGCCTGAGCTGGGACCAGAAGCAGGGCCCGCCCGGAAGCTCCACCGCACTGCTGCTAGGTAGTCAGTCGATTGCTGACTTCACCCATCCTCAGCCAGCATTGGCCGAGCAGCTGCTCTGTCCCTGGCCTTGTGCTGGGGATGAGACAAGAATTCCAAGTTGAATCGGACATGCTTCTTGTTCCCAGCACAGCCTAGTCCTGTGTAACACGCAGCTGCAGTGTACACTGTGGCAGCTGGTACCTCCTGAGCACTGACTGTGCCTGACGTGGTGCCTAGCACTTCACCTGTATTAGCCTCCAGTTCCTCTTCATAACCTGGGCTCAAGACAGTGAAGTAGCTTCCCCAAAGCCACCCTTCTAATGCCAGAGCCAGGCCTGGAAACCAGGTCCGACAGCCTCAGACAGCTGAGCTCTTAAACTGAAGAGTCACCTGCATAGGACTGTGGAAACATGGAAGAAGTCCCCACCCAGAGAGTGCCTCTGGGAAGGCTTCCTAGGAGTGAGGATATTTGGGGCCTTGAGGGATGTGTAGGGGTTTGGCAATCAGAAGGAGAGGAATGTAGCCGACCCTCGGTACAGCGTGCTTCTGGGCCTGTCTGAGGTCACAGCGTTTTCCTAAGCAATATTTTACATCTGAGAATCCCAAGACTGGAAGAATTTTATGGCCTTATTGCCTGTTGCGTGCCTGAGTCTCCCCCACAACCTCCTCCCATGAGGTTTTCCAGCTTCTCTTACATACCTCTGGTGCCAGGGAGATTATTTCCTTCGGAAGCAACCTGTTCCATCTTTAAAACGCTCCTGTTTTTAGGAATCTCTTTGTTTCAGTGTGAAGCATCCCCTATCTTCTCCCCCACCCTTCCATGCTAGGAAAGCCTCAGGGCCACATCTCCTATCCTTGGAATCAGTGGGTACCTTTGGCTGAACTTTGAGCAGGAACTGAGGCTTCTTGCATTTCTAGTTGGAGAGTGGCCTGGCAGGGGATGGCCTGCAGTATGGAGTCCAAAAGGCCTGGGTCACATCTCACTCTACCAGTTTTGCTGTGTGCCCTCATACAGGTCCCTTTCCTCCTCCAAACTTCCCCACCTGTAGAATGTTCCTGCTCTGCCCATCTCACATGACTGCCATTCACAAAAAGTGGCAGGTGCATACATGGCTGTTTAAAATGGAAAGTGCCACACAAACGTTTCCCCTCCGTATCCTGTTGTAATGGGACACAGATAGGGGTGTGTCCATGTGCGCTCACACTGACCTTTCCCTTTATTTCCCTTTATCAGCTGAGTTCATGAGACTGCATAACATGTATACAGATGTAGTCAACAAGCTCAATCCACTTGCCTGGACACCCACTCCAGGTCTGGCTCTGGGGTAATACAAGGACCACGAGGATCAAATAAGAGGTCGTCTCTGCCTTTGAGGAGTTTCTGGGTGGTGAGATGAGGAGGTTGTGTGGCAACAGCGTTTTCCCGGGCTATAGCAGAGAGGTGAGAAGGTGTGACTCACAGGGCAGGCAGCACTGCTGGGGCTATGGCGGGCAGTGCAGTCAGACGACATTACTCTTTTGAGTCAAGTCTTTGAAGGGGACAACTTTACTGGTCCAGGAGAGGAATGACAAGGCATGAGGAGGCAGAGATGGCTGTTGACACCTTACAGGTAGGTTCAGGTTCATCTGAGATAGACGACTTCTCAGAAGTAAGGGGGAGATAGAGGCATTGGAGATGACCCTGGTCGTAGAATCCAACAAGTCAGTGAGTGGAGATTTCCTTACCTGAGGTCAGGAATGCAGCAGGCTGAAGTGTGGCCAAAAGAAGCGTTCAGGATTGGAGTGTGGAGTTTGAGAAACCTGGCTCCCTAAGTGTAGGCATCCAGCATGCAACCAACAGAACAGGTCTTGCAGTTCAGGAGGACAGTCTGGCCTGGAGCTGGAGAATTGGAAAGCTGTCATCTCATGTTGGCTCTTCTGTAATTGGAGGGACTTGCTTGGTGCCACCCAAGAGTAGTAAAGAACTGAAAATGCAAGTGAACTTTCTTACATGTTCACTGGGGGTGTGCCATCCATCTGCAACTGAAGAGAAGGCTCAAAAATAAGGCCATAAAGGAAGATGGTGCAAGAACACCTCCCCGGTGTAAGACACTGTGCTACATGACCCCCTAATGCTCCCAGCAGCCCTTCACGGTATTCCTCCGCCCACCTTCCCGAACCTGAGGTGGCAATTTAGAAGACAGACCTGTCTGACCCACCAACTGTCCAGGAAAGCCAGGTGTCCCATCTTGTCCTTTCTATTGGTGAGAACCTCTTCTGCAGAGTCTCGTTTGCCTCACTTCTCTGCCCTCAGAGCCAAAACTTGCCCACGGTACATTCATTATCCATGACCCATCTTAATTTTGCAGATGCTCTGTATGTGCTGGCTTGCATTTGAGTGTGAGGATGATTAGGTGAGCCATCCCTTTAAGACAGTTCCCCTGTATCAGATCAAGCAGATGCACAAGGGTCTCTTCCCCTGTCTTTCCTTCCTTCTTCATTTCATGTTCCATTCCTTCACGGTGCCTTCTGGAGGCTGATTATGTATTGTGACGTAAATGTGCATTTTGTAAGTCATAATTTTATTTTGTATTTAAATAAACTGTGTGCACACAGAGTGTGAGATATTTGGAGGACACAGCCGGGGGTACTCTGCTCTGAATTCCTCTGGCTTCAATGTTCTTTTCAAGTTTGAAAATGTGTTAGGAAAAAGACAACATTATGATAATTGGAAGTTCAGTATATCTGTCTTTTTCCTCTATTCTTTTATACTTTTTTTTAGATACAATTAACACTTCACACTTTACCTGATCTCTCCTCAGTTACCTTTGACACTTCCTTGATATTTATTTAGATGTTCATGCCACCTTCACTTTGAACTCTGTGGTTACGAGAATCAATAACTTTTAAAACAAGCATTTTTCCTCACTGAAGATGTGCAATTAGCAAAGTACATACATGTGGATGTCCACTTGTCTTTTTTTATTTGTCAAAAGATCATGGCACAATTATAAGCATATTGTAAAGAAAAGCGACTGTCATCAAATCAAAATACCTGCTGTGCAGTTGCAGAAACAGCTCATTTTATTACAGTTTCTAGACCAGAGCATTTCACAGAAGATGGGAAAATGCATAGAGAAATCTTCCTGAGTGTCGTCTTAGAATTTGCGAACCATGAATAATGCATTTAATTTAAAATGGCTATACTTTCTGTAAGCATGTATGAACGCAAATTGCAAAGACATAGTGGAGTTTGACTCTGTCCTATCAGGTGCAGACAATCTGATCCCATTGTCATCACCAAAAATCCAAGTAAAAAATGTGCTTTTTGCCAAAACTTCTGCTACTTTTCCAGTTTTATTTTAGGAGCCTTGTCTGGTATAACACTGACTCTGGGCTTACTAAGTCTAGCTGAGGCGGTGTTTTCTTGATTAGTTCAGTCTCTCTTTGCTGTGTGTTACTTGGGACCTGTCAGATAATGTCATCATTAACCCATTGCCGATGTGCTTGAAAAAGAGCACTGAAACTCTAGATGGATTTTGATGCTAGAACTTGAAAGATAAAAAGCAAGTTGTTTCTGAGTCAATGCATTTTAAGAGGAACTGAATAAAACCAAATAAAGCTCCACAGTAGCAATAGAAACTGTCTTTTGACTCTCTGAACACTGGTAGTTTTAAGACAAAAATTTTTACTTTATTTATTTTTATTTTTATTTTTTTGAGACAGGTTCTCACTCCTATTGCCCAGGCTGCAGTGCGGTGGCATGATCATGGCTCACTACAGCCTCAGCCTCCCAAGTAGCTGAAGACTGCAGGAGTCTGCAACCATGCCTGGCTAATTTTTTTTTTTTTTTTTTTTTTTTTGTAGAGATGAGGGTCTCACTGTGTTGCCCAGACTGGTCTCAAACTCCTGATCTCAAGTGATCCACCTCCTTGGCCTCCCAAAGTGCTGAGATTACAGGTGTAAGCCACTCCACCTGGCAAAAATTAATTTTTATGTTAATATTTTCTGCTTTAATCCACATGACAGGGAGAACTTGTAATCTCACATATTTCAAATTGCTCTCAGCCTAGAACCTTGCACATAACCATCTAAGGAATGGGTTGGTCTGCTAATTGTAACTATTGTTATCCTCAGTGATAATAAAGACGCAAATTTTAAAATTCGGATCATTTACTACGTGAGATAACTTAGGTCATCCCTTTGTAGATAATAGGATCTATTTAGAATTCCCTTTTGGGCAGAAGTTCTAGATCTCATAAGAAAAACAGTAGTAGTTGCAGATTTGTTCCTCTTAGTGCGGTTACCCATGTAAAAATACTGTGTTTCGTTTCTTTTCTTTCTTTCTTTTATTTTTATTTTTTGAGACAGAGTCTATTGCCCAGGCTGGAGGCAGTGGTGCAATTTCAGCTCACTGCAGCTTCCATCTCCCAGGTTCAAGTTATTCTCATGCCTCAGCCTCCTGAGTAGCTGAAATTACAGACAGGCACGTGCTGCCATGCCCAGCTAATTTTTTTTTTTTTTTTTTTTTTTTTAAGTAGAGATGGTTTTTTACCATGTTGGCCAGGCTGGTCTCAAACTCCTGACCTCAAGTGATCTGCCTGCCTCGGTGTCCCAAAGTGCTGGGATTATAGGCGTGAGCCACCGCACACGGCCTTTGTTTGAAAGAACATATGGAAATTTTGAGCCATCTCTGGGTTCTGAAGCTTGAATATGTGTTTATTCTGTTTGCCTCAAAGCGACATATTTTATTGGAAAGAACCCTGAACTTAAGACAAACCTGGTTTCAACCCCACTCCTGTGCCTTTCTGGCTATGTGACCCTGTACAGGTAACTTAACCTTTCTGAGCCTATTTCCTCATTTGTGAAATAGTTCATGATTACCCTGATCTCTGTAAGTTATGAGGATAAATGCATGAAACACTTACTAATAATCATAATAACAATAATTCTTAAATAGTGCTTACTCTGTGCCGGGAACTAATTAAAGCGCTTTATACATATTAGTCATTTAATACAACCACCCTGTGACAGCAATACTATTGTTTCTTCTATTGCACAGATGAAAAAACTAAAGCACAGAAAAGTTAAGTGATTTGCCCAAGGTAACACAGCTAGGAAGTGTTAAGGTCAGAATTCTAAGGCAAAATGTCTAGCCCCAAAGTCCTTGCTCTTAATCACCATAGTGTGTGGGCTCTAGGAGGTGCCTGGTGAATGCTTGTCATCTCTGGAAACTTTTGGCTCAGGTGCATGAAGGAGGCACACTCACTCACGTTGAGGAGCAGCACAGAGGATGGCATTCCTAACCTTTTCCTTTTGATCACAGGGCACTTGTCTAAGGGAGGCCACGTTGTTGGAGAGAAGAAATAGCACCTCTGACCCAAGGCCATCCAAGAGCCTCATGTCACTGGGGGATCTTTAAATATTCTATTTCTAAATTTCAAAGCTAGTTTGGGCTATATTTACAGCATTTAACGTATGAAAAATCGTTGGGAAAGTGGGCTTTTAAGTAGAACGGTTGTGTAATGGAATATTTCACGTTCCGGTTCAGCCATAAAGCTCAGGGCTGATAAACAAAGCATCTGAAGCCAAATGGCTCCTCATCTGACCCCAATTAAAATAAAGATTTCATTCCATTCTGTCCTGACAGAGAGGAACATATTGTTGCCTTTAAGGGAGTTTGGTTTAGTTAATGAAAGAATTTTATTTCATTTTCCCCCCAAATACAATATCTAATTAAATAAGATTCAATTTGTTAGGACTTCTGGTAGGGATATGTTAACTCTTTTAAAGCTATGTTGCCTACATACCTCAAGATGTAGAGGGTGCTCGCAAATCTCACTGCACAATCCATTGCTTAAAGAAGAAGTAAGCCCAGGTCATTTTAAAGGCAAACGTTATCTTCTCCAAGGTATATCTGTTTACGTCTCCACTATAGCAACCTGTGTATGTAAGTAAGCAGCATGGACTCTGTACGAAACATCACATATTTACAGAAAGCCCCATTTCCTAGAAGCATTTGTACTTGTGCATATTGTAATTTACCAATCACCATAGATCTGTCCATAAAGAATATCTCACACAGGAAGTTGTAGCCGCTAAAATATGTTAGGTAACATAAGTTGGATATTGATGCCAAATTATCACAGAGTTCCTTCAGCGTTGTCTTGCAAAAATATGTGACTGTCTAAAGACTCATCATTTAACATTAAGAGTGAACGCCTGCGAAACTCTTCTTTTGCAAGGGGGATAGGTTCTTGTGTCATGCTGTCGCCACTTTCTTGTAGCCTTTTCTGTATGTGCCACAGTTCTTCGTGACTCTTGAGTCCCTAATTACCAAGCAGAACATTTTGGTGTCATTATGGAGTTCTCTTCAGCTCAGCTAGGCATGGGGAGGTGGTTGGATTGTGAGGCCCTGATCGGTCACCTCCATGCCTCTGAGGAATCACCTGGGTAGGGTAGTCCATGGAGCTGCAGGGAACCAGCGGCCTGGGCATCAGGAGCACTCACCCTGCCCGAGCCCCTCCCTTCTCTGGATTTCAGGTTTTTTCATCTTTAAAATGACAGCATGGGGTCAACAGGTCTCTGAAGGCCTATGGCTCTGCCTCCCTCAGATTCTGTATTCAGTAGAGCATAAAGTACATGATGTTCTGAAATCCACTAAGAATTCGTAGTCAGATGCTAAGGATTTATATTCTAAGAAATGAAAAATCCTTAAGTGTATAAAACCTGACATTGAAATGAGACTTAAAAACACCCTGTCATTTTCTAGTGGCTCCTTCTGACGTTTTGCGAGCATTTGGTCAATGTCATAAGCACCTGTCCTGTGCAGGCCTAGTGCCAGGTATACAAAGACAAACCATTCATGGCCCTGCCTTCTAGGAGCTTAACTCCCAGCAGGGGTAAAAAGAGAGTCAAGAAGTCATCCCTTGTTGTTAAAGTCTAACAGGGTAGGGTAGGTGAGATGAGGTGAGGGGCAGGTGTCCTGGAGGAGGGACTATTTTGGCTGGACTTTGAGGGGTGAGTGCAGTTTAACCAGATGGCAAGGGCAACTCATTCCAGACTGAAATGCTCAAGAATAAAGAGCACAGCCTATTGAGGCAAAGCAATGATTTCTGTGCTCTTGCAACATGGAAGTGGGCTAAGAAAGAAGGAGAAAGAAAAATGCAACCAAAAAGGAAGGCTTGTGAGAAACCTCCGAATCATAGAAGTTCCTTTCAAAGGAATATGGCCAATGTTTTTCAAACTGGTAGAAATGGGTATTCTTTGACTAAAAAGAGCCAAGATTCTGGAAGTATAGAAGACTCAGTTCCCCTCTTAGAGGTACACAGGGAACAATAAAGACGCTACAGGTCTCTCAGCCATTGCCCAGACTGAACTTGGTTTAACCCAGTGTATCTCAAACTCATTGACCATCAAGCCCTCCTGAGGCAGAAGAACTGTCGGTGATGGGGAGATGCACTGGAGCTCTATTCATTGGAAACACAGGATCCAATCAGCATTTTAGGAAGATTACTCTGGCCTGTAGGAGGCGGGAAATGGGAAGGGAGAATGTCATAGTATCAGAAAGTGTCAGACATTAGACATCTGGTTGCACTTGAAGTTTTTTAGGGTACATTTCAAGGAGAATCTTCTCTGAATATAATCTATACCTTCTCAATGCTGATACATGAGTTTTACATGAGTCTGATGAGCTCAAGACTGGCCAGATGTTGCTATTTAAAGTCATCTGGGCCGTGCACAGTGGCTCATGCCTGTAATCCCAGCACTTTGGGAAGCAAGCCGAGGCAAGCAGATCACAAGATCAGGAGATTGAGACCATCCTGGCTAACATGATGAAACCCCGTCTTTACTAAATATACAAAAAATTAGCCAGGCATGGTGGCACACGCCTGTAGTCTCAGCTACTCAAGAGGCTGAGGCACGAGAATCGCTTGAACACAGGAGGCGGAGTGAGCCAAGATCACGTCATTGCACTCTACCCTGGGCGACAGAGTGAGACTCTATCTCAAAAAGGAAAAAAAAAGTCATCTACCTGGCAGCCTTTCAAGAGCTCATAGATAACATTGGTGGCTAATACAGGAATGCGCTTAGTGTTAAGAGGTTGCAGGCAGAAGATGAAGACTGATGTTAGAGGTTTCCATGGCTCTTTGAAACCATTTGTTGAGGGCCTACCAGTGCCAGGGGCTGTGCAAAGTGCTCTTATATACACTCCCAGCTATTCGTTGAAACCGTCTAAAAAGATACTGCTGTTGTTTCACTTTGATGAGTAAGGAGACAGAGGCATAAAGAGAATAGTTGACTATCCCAAGGTCACATGGCTGATATTCAGGTTTCAAATCCATCTAACTCCTAAGTCCATCATCTTAACACTGCGCTTCTGTAGTTAGCCTGCCACAGATAATCTCCATCTCAGAGCACTGACCATCTGCCAGCTATTATGGGAAGCTCCTGGCATAACGTTATTTAATGTGCTCTTCCCAAAAGGCCTGTGAGGTGAGTGGTACTATCCCTACTTAAACGATGAGCAAACTAAGGCTTCATCAAGTAGTCATGGTCACGGCTAGATGTTGCAAAGCTAGGAACTCAGCTTCAGTCTGTCTGCTCACTACCCCCCCTAAATAATTTTGAGAAGGTTGTTTATGCTGCTCAGATGTGTTTCTCTGTAACCATGTTAGAAAGTTAGTGGGCTCAAAATGAATCAAGACCTAAATTGAAGACCTAAAACGATGAAAACTTGTGAAAGAAAATATTAGGCAAAAGCTTCACGACATTGGTTTTAGCAGTGAGTTCTTGGCTACGACACCAAAGGCACAGGCAACGAAAGGAAACTAGACAAATTGTACTTCATGAAAACTTAAAAAGTTTGTCTATCAAAAGGCAATGTCAACAGCATAAAAAGGTAACCCACAGAACTGGAGAAAATGTTTGTAAATCATATATCTGGTAAGGGATTAATATCCAGACTACATAGAGAGAAAAACTCAACAACAGAGGAACAAACAACCTGATTCAATTTCATGCATACAGAATTTCAGTTTTGCAAGATGAAAAGGGCTCTGGAGATAGAAGGTGATAATGGTTACACAACAGTTTGAACGTATGTAATACCACTGAACTGCCCATACACTTCAAAATAGTAGGTAGTAAATTTTATGTGGTATGTCTCTTAACACAGTTTAAAAATTAGACAAGAAAATAAATAGGCAAAAGACCTGAATCGATATTTCTCCAAAGAAAATGTACAGTTGGCCACGAAGCACATGAAAAGATGTTCATCACTAGTCATTCAGGAGATCAAATCAAAATGACAATGAGATGCCATCTCATACCCATTAAGATGGCTACTGTTAAAAAAATAACAAGTGTTAACAAGGATTCAGAGAAATTGGAACGTGTATTAGTCAGTGTTCTCTAATGGGACAGAGCTAATAGGAGATATATATATATATATATGTCTAGGAGGGTTTATTAAGTATTAACTTACATTATCACAAGGTCTCACAATAGACTGTTTGCAAGCTGACGAGCAAGGAGAGCCACTCCAAGTCCCAACACTGAAGAACTTGGAGTCTGACATTCAAGAACAGGAAGCATCCAGCACGGGAGAAAGATGTAGGCTGGGAGGCTAGGTCCGTCTCTCCCTTTCACGTTTTCCTGCCTGCTTTATGTTCATTGGCAGCCAATTCGATTGTGCCCACCAGATTAAGGGCGGATCTGCCTTCCCCAGCCCACTGACTCAAATGTTAATCTCTTTTGACAACACCCCCACAGACACACCAGATCAACACTTTGTATCCTTGAATTCAGTCAAGTTGACACTCAGTATTAACCATCACAGAACCTCTGCATATTGTTGGTACTGTTGATGAGAATGTAAAATTGTACGGCTGCTGTGGAAAACAGTATGATGTTTCCTCAAAGAATAAAAAATGCAGTCGCCATATGATCCTGCAGTTTCACTACTAAGTATATACCCAAAGGAACTGAAAGCAGGGTCTCAAAGAGATATCTGTATACCCGTGTTATATTTGGTACCCATGTTCAGAGACAACTAGTCACAGTAGCTAAAATATAGAAGCAACCGAGGTGTCCATCTAGAGATGAGTGAATAACAAAATGTGGTATATACAAATAATGGAATATTACATAGCCTTAAAAAGAGGAAATTCTGGCACATGCTACACTATGGATGAACCTGGAGGACATTATGCTAAATCAGTTTAGCCAGCCACAAAAGGACAAACAGTGTATGATTCTACATGTATGAGGAACTTAGTCAAAATCATAGAGACAGGCAGTGGATTGGTGCTTGCCAGGTGCTGGGAGGAGAGGGAAATGGAGAGGTATTATTTCATGCATACAAAATTTCAGTTTTGCAAGATGAAAAGGGCTCTGGAGAGAGAAGGTAATAATGGTTACACAACAGTTTGAACGTATGTAATACCACTGAACTGCCCATACACTTAAAAATAGTTGGTAGTAAATTTTATGTTGTATGTATCTTAACACAGTTTAAAAATTAGACAAAAAAATAAAGTGGGTAGATGCTTTTTTTTTTTTTTTAATGGAGTCTCGCTCTGGTTGTCCAGGCTGGAGTGCAATGGCGCAATCTCGGCTCACCGCAAATTCCACCTTCCGGGTTCAAGTGATTCTTCTGCCTCAGCCTCCCGAGTACCTAGGATTACAGGTGCCCGCCACCACGCCCAGCTAATTTTTTTGTATTTTTAGTAGAGATGGGGTTTCACTATGTTGGCCAGGCTGGTCTCAAACTCCTATCCTTAGGCGATCCACCTGCCTCAGCCTCCCAAAGTGCTAGGATTACAGGCTTGAGCCACTGCGCCCTGCCAGTAGACGTTAGTTTTGATGCAGCAACCCTCTAGCATTGCTTGCTCTGAGTTAAGTTGAACCCACTGGTTAGATACTGCCTTCAATACTGGAGATAGGACACCCAGATTTGAGTATGGTTCTGTCTTTGTGTGACAGCGTTTTTGCATTAAATTCATCGTGTGTTACTGAGCCCCTCTGCTCACCCTGGCACTGAGCTGGAAACGCAGATGAACGGAACACTGTCTTTGCCCTTCATGTTAAGTGGGAGAGGCATGTGGAGAACTCTCAATGCAGTGTGTTAAGCGCAAATAGAAGCCTGTTTAAGTGACCCAGAAGAGGGAGAGATTAACTCCACTTGAGAAATCAGGATAGGCTTCACAGGTGATACGTCCACAGCAGGTTTTCAGGGATGAGTAGGGGTATAGAACAGACAGTGAAGGGGGAAGATGTCTGACAAGTTCATTTTTCTTTTCTGGACTGAATATTGATGAGTCACTTCAGAACAATAGCAGAACACATTAAGAGCTTGAAATTGGTACCCTTGTTGCCTCGGTTTACTTTGAAGAAAAATCTAATTCCACCCTATCTGCCAAGCCGATGTGATTGGAATCCTGAGACATGGTGGTCTATGAAGGGCTTTTGTGTCTGTCTTCTCTGAATGGCATTTACAAATATTTGTTCATTTTGAGACAAAGATCATGGTCTATCCAGGTGGCCTGCTTCATTTAGAATACTTCAAATGATGGAATCTGGGAAAAAAATAAGTGAATTTTTAGACTTTTATTTTGGGTGCGGGGGTACCTGTGAAAGTTTGTTACACACCCAGGTATTAAGCCCAGTACTCACTAGTTATCTTTTAGGTAGTCATTAAACCCCATGTAGACTGGGTGGCCCAAAGGAGTATGGGGCTTTCCTTCGCCCTGTGTGAAGGGAGCCCACGCTGCCTTGCTCATCGATTCATTCGGCAGTGACAGGATGCTCACTGTGCTGGGTGCCCAGGGTATAGAGAGGGGAGGACCAGATCCTGCTTGCCAGGTGCTCACAGACAGGTAGAGGAGTTAGGAGTGTTTGCTGTAAGCCAGAAGAGCTGGGGGAGCAGCCAGCTCAGCCAGCGGAGAAGTTGCTCAGCAGCACTTCCCTGAAAGATGCCTGAGCTGAGCCTTGAAGGATGAATTGCCAAAATTGCCAACATCACCACCGCTATCGGTAACCATCCCCCATAAGCAGGAGAAAATGGTGGTTAAGTGTGTGGGTTTGGCGGTTAATTGGTGATCTTGGACAGGCCCTTCTGTTGGTCAGCACGCTGGTAATCTCAGACAAGCTCTGCTCTTCATACAAGTTACTTTACTGCCCTGGGCCTCCTCAGTAAGACAGAAATAAGAATTCCTTTCCCACAGGATGGTCATGAAGACTAAATGAGAGAATGTGTACAGAGCTAGTCTGTGCCAAGTGCACATAATAGGGACCCTGTAAATGTGAAGCGTCCCTCCGTTTTTCCCACCCTCCTATGTTGTACAGAACTCTTTATAATTAGAATTCCCCAGTGGCTATTTCACCCAAGGCTTTACATATTTAAGCTATCTCTTAGTTGTCAGCATGGAAATTCTTCTATTACAAGTGTCTTTCTGACATGAGCCCTAAAATTGCGCATATCTTTCTTCCTCCCCTGTGCATCTCCACACACACTCGTAAGGCTCCTTGCACAGTAATTACAACCTTTCTCTCTCCTAGCATGGGGTCTGGGTTGATGAAGCAACTGCTACTTTTGTGGCTTTGCTTATAAAATCAGTGTCCCATTTCCTAAGGCTTGAGCCTTACTTGAGGAATAGAATGATGGATTTTTTTTTTTTAGGTGGAAGAGAGATTGGACTGTGGAAATAAAACTAGAAATAGTCTGTATTTCTATGGTGAAACATAGAAGATAGATGAATATAGATCTAACGTAGTTTTCTGAGTTGAAATAATGCCCATAAGGCTCTTCTGTGCTACTGATAGGAGAGTTGAAGTCACTTAGCAGTTTACTTCAAGAGTCTTAGAAATGGCCAGGCACAGAGACTCATGCCGTTCTATCCCAGCGCTTTGGGAAGCTGAGGCAGAAGGATCGCTTGAGGACCGGAGTTCGATACCACATTGGTCAACGTAGTCAGACCCCATCTCTATAAAAATTAAAAAGAAAAAGTTAGCTGGACATGGTGGTGTATATCTGTAGTCCCAACTACTTGGGGAGCTGAGCTAGGAGGATCCCTTGAGCCCAGGAGTTTGAGGCTTCAGCAATTCATGATCATGCCACACTATACTCCAGCAGCCTGGGTGACAGAGCAGGACCTCATCTCTTAAAAAAAAAAAAAAAAAAAGAGAGAGAGAGCGCCTCACAGTTGTTCATGTTCTGCCAGCTTCAGGAAGCATTTCCTGAGCCACCACCCTGTGCCTGGCCCTGTGTCGGGCAGTCGTCCCTAAGTTCTAAATGTGCATACTTGAGTAAAGGAAGTCAGCTATAGATGCAGACACTTCCAACAGCGTGGTTAGTGCTGCCCTAGTGGGGGTTATGGAGCCCCACAGAAGACATCAAACTCAGCCTGAGACAGGGACGCCTGGGCTCCTGTAAACAGTTGTCACTAAAAGAAAATCCGTGGAGGGACCCAGTCACAGAGGTAAGCAGCAGTGGTGTTATGTGGCTGGAATGTACCAGGGGACATAGGGAGTGGTAGGAGACAGCGCTGGAGGAACAGACAGGGTCCAGATTCTAGGAAGCCCAGATAAATGCACATTCTGGTCCAGTGGGCAGTCTCATCAGCAAGTTTGATTTCGGCACTGTGCAAGCAGCCCCGTGAAGACAGTTCCCACCAAGGGCACTGGCAGCACACAGGCTGCGGTTTTTCCCCACGTGCACCAGCGCATCAATAACAGTGTCCTGATAGCAGCTTCTAATTAAATTTTATCACAGTCCTGGATGCACCGCTGACCCACGCACTCTTCCAAGTGGGTCCGATTCACAGGACATTTGCACAGTTCTGCAGATTTGAAGAGATATTTATTCTCATTTCTGCCTTCCCAGTCCAGCAGAAGTTCTAATTTGTGGACAGCAGCTTTGGTAATTAACGAAGTGTGTTCTGTGAAGGGAAGCAGGGAAACTCAGGACTGGGGAGTCTCGCTTTGGGTATTTATATGCTTAGTTGTAAATACCAGTGAAATCTTTGAAATGAAGACCTATCTGTGTTAAAAATAAAAACCTATACCATGCATGTCCTGTTCAAAATCACTTGCCAGAGCTGAGTTATTTGAACTCTGACTAGTACTTAATTTTAGCTACTTGTTTGTTAAAAGTGCCAGGAAAAGCAGTGAGACTTTCAGATCTTTAAATCTCCTTTTTTGGAAGCAATGACAATGCTCCTCCGAAGTTTGTTTCTTACCTTTGCACCTTTGAACAATTGATTTTGATTAGAAACATTACACCCAGCATTTACTTTGACATCCCTAAGTACAAACAGTCATTTTAATGGTTTTTTTAAAAACAAAATCATGACAGGGACATCAATCCTTTGCCTGGTGTATGAAGGCCTGGTATATTAATTGGCTGTCAGATTCTGAAGAAATAATGGATTAATGTGCTTGATCGTAACGCTCTGTTCAGAGACTGAAGTTTGATCCTGATGTCCCCAGCCTCTCTGCTTAATGCAATTACAGATATGCATTCAGGACATTTGAGTGGATTGCATTTCATTAATATGATTTGAGCGGACAACATTAGGCTGCTGTCGGGTCCTCTCTGACAGCTAATTACTAGAATGAAGCGTGTATACCGCTAAGGAACAATGGTGCCCTTATTGGGGCCATTATAACAATAGAAAAATAGTCCTTTAAAATACTTGGATAGTTACTTTCTGTACATGTCGTGGGCCACGAAGATAGCTGAGTGTGGGAAGTTAGGAGAAAAGAGATGGACGAGAACTGGAGAAGTCTGCAACAGCAGGATTCGTGCTTGTCTTGAAAAGAATGTAACAATCCAACCTACTATCCTTCTAAAGGAATTGAGAAATCACTTGCTTAATATTGATCTGTGGGTTCTCTCAAGATATGGAAGTATCATGGGATGTGACCACACAGACCTGATATTTTGCTCACTCCTCTTTGCCTACCCGTTCCTCCCCCAAATGTCTTTCATCCTGGAGAAAGTGGCCATTTGTAACACCCACCATTTATTGTATGTTTCCTTTGAGGAGGAAAGTGGGCCTTTGATTTGTGGTATTGTGACTCAGCCACATGGGCCATTTGAATGTCTACCCAAGGCGGGAAGAGCTGCATGTGTTAATGAAAGCTCATCCCCTTGGAGCTATTCCTAATAGCTCTCAGAATTCCTGGATTTACTGAGACCATGCGCTGAACATGTTCATTTGGCTCCCAGTGCCCAGCACTACTGACTACTAGTGATAAAGAGGTGAATAAGGCATGGCTCCTTGTCCCCGAACTCCTCAAGCCCTGGGAGGGAAACAGACACTGAAAGAGAGAGAGACAGGCAGGCAGACAGACAGACAATGATGGGTCATAATAGTAGACATACAAGAGAAGTACAAAAGGCCAGGCGTGGTGGTTCACCCCTGTATTCTCAGCACTTTGAGAGGCTGAGGCGGGCGGATCACCTGAAATCAAGAGTTCAAGACCAGCCTGGGCAACATGGTGAAACCCCGTCTCTACTAAAAATAGAAAAATTAGCCAGGTATGGTGGCACACACCTGTAATCCCAGCTAATCAGGAGGCTGAGGCATGAGAATCACTTGAACCTGGGAGGCAGAGGTTGCAATGAGCCAAGATCTCACCACTGCACCCCTGCCTGTGTGACAGAGTGACACTCTGTCTCAAAAAAAAAAAAAAAAAAGGAAAATAGAGAAGTACAAAAAGAAGGAAGCCTGAAGGCTTCTGAGTGGAGGAGATAACAAATGAGACAGGTCCTAAAATATTAGTAGGAGCTTACTGAATAGTTAGAAGGCAGGCTGAGGCTTCTAGGCAGAGTGAGCAGCTCTGCGGAGGCCAGGAAATGGGATCATCAGACTGTTTCCTTTAAAAGGGAGGATCTAGCTTAAAGATCCATCTGAGGACCAGACGGAAATCGTATTCTTAGCTGTACTGTTAAGGGTGTGTTCTGCAACCTTGAGCCACCTCTGACCAAGGCTCCTAAGGGCTCTGGAAAGATTTTGAACTGAGCATCAGGAGTCCTGGTTTCTAGTCCTCGGTCTGTTGCTTAAAAGCTACATGAGTCCCCTAAAAGTCATTTGGCCTCAGTTGTCTCATCTATGAAATTGACGTTTCCCCAACCATGCCAGCTTCATAGATGGCCCAGGTTTGATCCAGGAGGGTGCAAGTGTATTCCCAGGACCCCCAGACTTCTGGGGAGTGGCAAAACCAGGAGTTAAACTCAGATTTGGCTACCTCCAGGGCCCATGTGTTTCGCACTGCTCCAGGTTCCTTTGGACAGCCAGTGTAAAAAGTCGGTCTTATTAGCAAGTAGGAAGCTCTAGGGGATCCAGCCTTATCTTTGGCTCCTCTTCAGCAGTGCAAAGTTAAATGAAAACGCCTAGCACTGAAGCAGCTGTCATTTGAGAGACACAGAGCCCTGCCCACTCAAAGCAATGTGCTCTGCCATTCCCCTAGGAAATGTAGAGGGCCTCTGGCTACCTGCCTGGACCTCTATTTTCCTGGGATGTAGCACCCCTGGTACAGAGAATTTCCCCCCAGAAACCTCTGCAGAGTGTTTTTAGAGTCCTAGAGATAGATCATCCCAGCCTCTCCTGAGATGTCAGCTTTTCTTTCCAATTGCTCTCAGGAAAGAGAGCCGGAAGCTGTTGGTGACGCGATGGAGGATCCAAACAATGGCCCCCTGCTGCTGCAGCCTGCATGCCCTCTGCCCTGGCAGTCTCCACCCGTAGTCCCTGAGAACGACAGTTTGTCACCCACAGCTGGACTTCTCGGGCTGTTCTTAGGTACCACTAGGGGCAAAGTGTCCAACTTTGACCCCCAGAAATCAGATCCCTGATCCAAGCCAAATTCATTAGGGGATTAGAGGTTCACCAGACTGGATGGAACAGCTTAGGGCAGGGACTCCCTGTAACAGACACTCCATGGATGTCTTCTGGATGAAGCAATATCTGACACCTAAGAGAACTGGCAGTGGAGCAGGCGTTTCTGGTGTGATGGCCCCACTCTCTGGGCACCATCAGTTGGCATCGTGGCGGTTCCCACCCCACTGAGTTTTCATCCAGATCCATTGCACCACCCGCCCTCTTTCACCCTCTTGGTGTTCTGAGCGATTGCCATGGCAAGAGAAACTTGATGCTAAGCAAAGTAGCAGAGAATCAATTCACAAAGAAACAGCCTCCCCCCAACCTCCCTGCTTGTCCACAGATGTGGAATGGGGATGAGGAGATCTGTCCTGCCTCCCTCAAGGCTCCAATGCCACCATGTCAGGGAGTGTGAGCTTGCTGAGGGCGAAGCTGTGTCTTAGTCATGGTGCCATCCCTGGTACATGACACAGTGCCTGGGAAGTGGTTCAGAGGTGAGGATCAGCTCTTGCAAGGAGCCTGAGCATCCCAGCCCTGCCTGAGCATCACTGCCCCTCCTGGGAAGGGCCCTCCTGCTCACCTGAGCCTGTAGTAGACCATTGGGCAAGTCAGATGCCTCAGCAGGCCTTACTCAGGTGGTAACCACGTGTCATTATTCCCCAAGAGCCTCACTGGGTAAGCACAGAAGCGTCTGCTTTCTTCCCTGAATTTTATTTGCTAATTTCTCAGTGGGTAACACAGCCCTGCCAAGACCCATTTCCCTCCTATTACCACGCTAGCGTTTTTCTAATGGCTCCTTTCCTAATGATCCTCAAACAAAGAGAGGATGTTGGAGGGTGACGCACCAGCGCTGCCTCTCACTCCCTGGTCATTCCTGCTAACGGGCTTAGCTGCGCTTCACAGTCATTATCACATGTCGCACTGTCTTTGGGATGCAGAGATGATTTGCCAGCTCCATGATGATTCATTTTTACTAAAATGAAGGCAGAGTAAGAAAAATTCTTGTATTTAAAAAAGTATACAATTACTCCTGACACATCTCATCCTAAAACCTTCCTGTGTCCCCCAGTCCCTGCACAATAGCGTCTTACTCCTTGGCCTGGCATCCAAGACCTTCACAACCTGGCCCATGAGCTCCACCTTTCAATTCCCTTCACATTCTCCTCCCGCCACTCCAAGTCCCCTGGTGCAGCTGCGTACCTGAATGCCTGGGGCTGTTCCCCCCTGCCCTCTCTTTGCCCAGAACACCGTCTGTGGTCTGCCCAGCCTGGCTGTCAAGGCTGGCTCAGCACACACTTCCGTCCCTGTCTGGTCCTCTGTGAAGCTCTTCCTGACTGCATGCCTGGGAACCACCCTTTCTTTTTTTGCGCCTCCTTTATATCCAGCAAGCCTCTGTCCTGACACCTGGGCCCGGCATTGCCTTCATGTGCCTGTCTCTCCCACAAGGCTGAAAGCACCTCAGTAACAGAAGCCACACTGGAGTCTTTGGTGGCCCCTAGTGTCCAGCACAGAGCCTGACTCACAGTTAACCCTGTGAACATCTAGGGAGGGCAAGGAAGCCACCTCTCAGAGGCCGCCTCAGGCTTTCTATGTAGAATTCATCTCTGTCTTCTTGCTCCAAGGGAGTCCCTTGGAAATCTTCTCTTCTATCTGGTTCTTTCTATTAAAGTTACGTGTCCGTCTCCCATAAGGTAGTTTAGAGCCAGCACCCAGGGGTCAAAGACAGAACCAATGGCCCAGCAGCAAACTCCCCTCCCACCCAAGTCTAGGGTTGCAGAGGAGCAGGTTGGAGGGTGAGGACAGGAGATAAGGAATGTAGTTTGGGACATGTTGATGTTGACACAGCACATTCAGGTAGAGATGATAAGTAGATAGTGAGACATTCAAAGGAGAGTGCTAGAGAGATCTAGGGCTCCCAGGCTCCAGGATGGGCTGGAGGGCCTGTAGCCTTGAAGTCCATGAGTGCAACTGGAAATATTCTTTTTCTGTGAGATGCAGGAAGAGCAGTCACACAAGGTCTGTAAGTGGGGAGGAGCTCAGAGACCCTTCTTGTAGTTCTTTCTGTTCACTGGTCAGCTGAGACCCTGTGAGCTGACATTGTACTAGAGCATTCATGGCAGACCCTCCACTCATAAGCTCATTGAAGGCAGTGGCTGTGCAAAGTAAGGCCCCACAATGCTGATATCCAGCCACTGGCATTACCTGTGAGGCTGGCCAGAACAAGCCGTGATCTCCCAAGAAGACCACCTGAAGAAGGAAATGTCTTTGGGTGTGTACATCCCGGTTGGTTGGCTAGACAGACAGTTGTTTTCCTTCATGTCGTACTTAGCATCTCAAAGCCTCAAATCGGAGAGGATGTCAACTTCCTGTCCACGCAGATATCCTCTTGCAGGTTGTCTGTCTTTGGCCTACACAGCTCCCTCTGGTGTTAGGGAACCTCGTTCCAAAAAGGGCCCAAATGTCATCATCGTAGGTTTCGTGCGCTCGTCCTAGTTTTGTGCTCTGCAGCCACATAACACTGGGTCATTGCTGGTGATTTTCCCCCTAGTGCTAGAAGATTCCAGTTCTTTTCCACTAAGCATTCTCACTCCCAGTCCTTCAGATAGGCTTTGCAGGCTCTGGTTTATCATTGTCCCTCCTAAAACGGCTGAAATACCAGATATTCTGGATGTGGTTCTGTTGAGAACAGAGTGCAGTGGGCTTATCCCCACCCCTACTCCGGCCTCATCACATCCAGTACAGTAGCCTCTGGCTATGTGTGGCTGCAGAGCAGTTGAAATGTGGCTTACCCAAATGGAGATGTGCATAAGGGTGGAATACACAGCAGTTTCCTGTGGCTTAGGATGAAAAAACAATGTAACACTCATTAATAATTTTTTATATCAATTAAATATTGAAAGTATAGCACATATTGTATAAAATAAAATATATTATTAGATTAATTTACCTTGTTTCTTTTTACTTTTCAAATGTGCTATTAGGCAATTGAAAATTATATACATGACTCACATTATATTCCTCTTTTTTGTTTGTTTTTTGAGACGTAGTCTCGCTCTGTCACCCAGGCTGGAGTCTGGTGGCGCAATCTTGGCTCACTGCAACCTCTGCTTCCTGGGTTCAAGTAATTCTTCTGCCTCAGCCTCACCAGTAGCTGGGATTACAGGTACCTGCCACCACCCCTGGCTAATTTTTTTGTATTTTTAGTAGAGATTTCACCATGCTGGCCAGGCTGGTCTCAAACTCCTGACTTCAGGTGATCTGCCCACCTCGGCCTCTGACAGTGCTGGGATTACAGGCGCGAGCCACCTCGCCTTCCTGTTTCTATTGGACTGCATCGCACTTGAGTGCAGCTCAAGATTTTCTACTTCTGTGAATGTAGTAGGTCGCATTATTCTTTTGTTTGCTCTGTATCCTACACTGGCCATTCCTGAACATATATTGAACATAAAACTTTGCGCCTTTTACACCTACGTGGAAATTGCTTTCAAAACAGGACAGCCTTAGCTAGTACTTCCAAAGTTGTTATTGTTTTTTTAAACCAAAGTATAGGAATTTACACTTGTCCCAAATACACCTCAACTTGTTAGTTTCGGCCTATTGTTGCCGTCTCCTGAGAATTTTTCTGTTCCTTTTTGATACCAGTTCCTTTACAGATTTTCTCAGCATTTTCTGTTTTCACCTAGATGACTGCTGCTGATGCTGGTTGGGATCAGAACATGCAGGGGGCAAACAGAGCACCTCCACCAGCAGTGTTGACAGTAACTACTAACCACCATCTCGCTGTGGCTGTTCAGCCCATGTTTTTCCATTTTGCCCGTAAGGAGACTGAGTTTCTCCAGATGTCTCACTGACACCAGCCTATGCTGTGTCTAAAGTAGCCTCCTCCCCCTGAACTCGAGCCCCACTCCCAAGCCACCTGACCTCCTATTAGTAAAAGAAACTTGCTCTTCATTTTAGATACCAAATGAATGGACTAATTTTCACTAAAGTGTTAGTGACTGATAAGAGTCAAACTTGACTTTCATGTGAAACAACAACAAGCTGTAACTGGGGCCTTCAGTACCACAGGCAGAAGAAGACATTTATTTGGAGTTCATGCCACCACTGAGGCAGAGTTAACAGAGAAAAAGTTGGGGGACTTAGGCGAGGAAAAAGATCAGTGCCCTTCAGGCCATTTCTCATGGCTGTTGCTGAAGGATGCGCCTTCCTGCAGCTGGAAGTGGAGACCCGGTCAGGATCGTCTCCTAAGTGCCAGGATTCATGGATGGAAGCATTTCCTGTGTGTGCCACTGCTGTGCTAGCGGCTCACACGGAGCACCTCACCTAAGCGCCCTCTCTCTTACGCTCCTTTCATCAGAGTAAGTTTTGGGAATAGGAATAGAACTTCTAACTTCAGAGCACTTGCTTTTGGCATGGCCTTTATCTGTGGTCTCAAACGTAGTCCCCTCCATTCTAGCTACGTCTATGGTTTTGGTTCTCGCCTGCAGCTGTGTGTGTGCATGTCTGGGGTGGGTGGGTGTGTGTGTGTGTGTGTGTGTGTGTGTGTGTGTGTGTGTGTAACAGAGGGAAGAGGAAGATACTCTCTCAGCTGGCGTAGGGCAGAGGGGAAATCTTTTTTCGCTTCTCTACCTTTGAAGCCTTCGCTATAGGAAATGTTTTGAGTGTGGGAGGCTAGAGGGGGGCATTTGCAGACCTCCTGCCTGGCCGAATTGTAAGCATTAGCTGTCTTTCCCGGGTGGCTCGGCAGGCCCTCTCTCCCTTTCTTTGGGGATGATAGATGAAGGCAGGCACCACGCGAAGGTGCCTGTTTTCAAGCACACCGCATGAGGGATACTCACTTTATCTCTGGTTTGCGGAGGGTCTCTCCCTCAGAGGACAGAGTTTACTTTATGTAATGTTAACATCTCGCTTTAATGCTATCTCCTTAAGAGAACCGCATCCTCTGCATTAGATATTTTGAGATTCATGTCCAGAGGGTCTCTAGTCCGGGGCCGTGAAGCGGGGAGGCCCCCTACGGACCTCACAGTGGGTCTCTTACAGAACTAAAACTAAGGCAGTCTGGGGGATGAGTACTTGAGCCCCAAATTAGTACAGGATGTATATTGACTAATCTTGCCCACCAAGAAGAGAATGATTTCATGATTCGGACCAAACAATTCTGGTCTACTTTTCAAATTGTCAGTTACAAATCAGACTCCTTCATTGGGATCTGTCTCAGAGGATGTCGTGTCTTTTGCATTTAGAATTAGCTGGATATAATGAATTCTGGATTTTACATATTTATTACCATTGTCCATGCTCCCTCTGGTCTTGTAACCACTTCTGCTACCCAGCCTGACTCCCTCCAGGGAGAACAAGAGGGAGGCTCAGAGGCGTCTGGGGGAGGGGGACGTACCATCTCACAATTGAACAAGCAGGGTTCAAATCATGACTCCATTGTCCATGTGCTTACTCCAGCAAGCATTCATTGCAGCCCTGCCCGGGCCAAGCCTTGTGCTGGCGGATGGGATCTGGAGGTGAAAGAGTAATGGTGTCTGCCCTGAGATCCCGTCTACTGGCAGAGGCTGCCCCATAGCCAGCAGGAGGACACCCTATGGAAACTGCTGGCCAGATGTCTGTGGGTGCTCTGCCAGTGTTTCCAGGAAGGAGGCTTCAGCTCACACAGGAGACAACACTTGCGGGGCCTTGAAGGAAGAGGAGGAGGCATTTACCAAGCTCTGTGTTGGAAAGCAAATTAATCTCTGACCCTCACTTTCTTCATCCGTAAAATGGGAGTAGTACATCAAACATAAGGGCTCCAGAAATATCAGCAGTCCCCTTTCAGAGTGCTTGGCAATTATGTTTAATGGGAGCAAGTCTTTTGTTTCCCCAGCCCCCTTCTTTTTAACTAATGATTTTGCAGGACATTGTGTATGTTTATATTTCTGTGGTCTCTGTTGTCCAGACTAGGAAAATGGTAGAAAAGATTCAAAGAGATCTCAAGAAGGACCTTTGAGAAACAGGGGTCTTTATAAGGAGCATGTTGGACAAGAAAGCGTCCACAGGAGACACGCGGGAGAGCCATTTGGGGCCATGCGTGTGGGTCTGAGAATAGCCTCAGGTCCTGCCATATCTTTGCTCATGGTTTAGGGAGAAAACCACGAACTGTGACCTTGGCTTGTAACTGAAAGACATAAGAGAGAAAATGATTATAAAGACCCTGCTCTAGTTACCAGCAATAATATTGGTGGGGAGGGGGCAAATAAAGAAACCTGCTGGCTGACTGGGCCCTAGACTCGGTTAAACGCTGGCTTGTCTTTTCTCGATTGTAGATGGTAGAAGCCCAACTTAAACTAACTTGAGCAGAAACGGTAAGAGGGAGAATTTCTTGGCTTACAGAACTGAGACGTGCAGGGCTTGTCTTGCTACCAGCATGGCTGGATCCAGGAGCTCAGCTGATGTTGTCTAGTCTCTCAGACCTGTTGGCTTTGCTTTTCGTTACCTACTGGTTTTGTTTTCAAACACTCCCTTGCTTTGCTATAGACACATAGGGCTTCTGTGGCCCTTCTAGCTTGAAGTGAGTCCCTCTCACCTCCAGTGTCTGTGCAGCAACTCTCAGGTGAGACTGCTCAAGCCAGGGTCCGTCACTTCTGGGGTACCCTGAACCCATTGCTGTGGCCAGAGGATGGAGTCCTCCAGTTAGCTCCCAGGGTCATATGCTCACCTCTCTGGCTGGGCAGGGGGTTGGCGGTATTAGCCCCAAAGGGAAAAGAGAGTTTTATTACCTATTCCCAGAGGAGTGGAAGAGGCAAATTTGTGGTCAGTAGTAGGATGGAAGGTGCCCAGAAGGTTGAGGGACCATGGAAGGTACGGAAGCTAACATGTGGGGTGGGGTGAGGAGTCGGGTATCGGGGATGGCTTCACCGAGGTGCTTGCACCGGCACTGAGCTCTAAGGACAAGGAGGACGACGCCTGCACACTCATCCTCAAGGTTTGCTGGCTGGACACGTGCAGTTTAGTTGGTGCCGACTTTCCAAGGGGCTCCTGTTGACCATGGCTGCAGGTTAGAAGATGGAAGGGGTGCTTTATGGAGTGGGACTTATTGGGGAGGCAGGAGCCAGCTGCCTCCTTCCTGGCCTTCCAGAAGTCTTGGGGTGTGTGAAGCTGAGGCAGAAAGATTCCAGGGCTGGGCTAGTGGCTTTGGGACTGCCGGCAGAACCCAGAGCCAAGGTGACGCTGTCTGAGAACGGGGCAGAGACACCCCACAGCGCTGGCGTCTGAGAGCACAGTGTTCCAGGGATGAGCCTCTGGTCCTGTAGCCTTGACTTGGGACACGTTGCGCTCTACTAGCTGAAGTTCAGGGTGGGGCCTTCATTGGAATTGCCCACTTCCCTGATATTCCGGCTCTCCTCACTTTTACTGAAATTTTAAACATGATAATTGCAATTGAGCTTCTTTTACAGAGAAGGAAGTTAGGGCTCAGAGAGGTTGTGACTTGGCCAAAGCCACAGAACTGAGAACATGAGCCACCTGCCCCCATGCATCCCACCAGGGGATCAGGGGAATCAGCCCCCTTGTTCCCAGGTCACAGAGCCCACAGGCCAGGGAGGAGATGGATTCAGAAAATGTAATCTGCTGCAGCGCTAGCTAAATGTTAGCAATGGCTAGAAAAATCCAGAAGTCTAGGCATGAGAGTTTTATCCTCCACATGTGGAGGCCAAAAACAGAGTCTTTGATCCATTCCTTATACCCAGGAAACCTTGTTGTAAAACCAGCACATACTCTTCAAAGGTGAGTGCACACTAAGAGCAAAGCATCTTCTCCGATGCTCTGGCTTCTTTCTCCGGCAGCTGACCCCACGCTGTGTGTGGCTGTGTGTGTGTGCGCGCACGCGCGCACGCATACACGCACTGGGTGTCTCCTGGCGGAGGCTGGCAGAGGGAGAAGTAAGGTCTTTCAGCCTCTCCAAAGCCATGGTCAGGTACTCAGGTGGGGGAGCCCTGCTCACAGCCCCGAACCTGATCTGCTCTTGTTCAGCAGAGGAGATTACAGAGCTTAATGATTAGCTCCTCCAAGCTGCAGCTGATGCCAGCCCCTACCCCCTTTACACCTAATTACTCTCATTAATGAGCTCCTCTGCTCTCCATAGAGAGAGTTTCCTCTTTGGAATAAGAGGCAAAAATACCTTGCCCAGGTAGATTGCTGAAGCCTTTAATTATTGCCCACACCTGCTAAGCCTTGTGACTCACACCTAGTGATAGTGCTGAGCTGAAATGGAGCTTGTTTATAATCACGAGCAGATTTTAACTCTTTCAACGCCAAAGCTTCTGATTTCAAGAGACATGTTTCCCTAAGACATCACACATGCTCATTTCACACATGCACGCCATGCTCTGTCCCCCAACACTGGGGATCCTGAGAAAGCAGAAGTGCAGCGTCTACCCTGAGGGAGTGCACAGGCTAGAAACTACGTAGACAATGACAGTGGCTAGCACTCACCACTTTCTGCATCAGGTCTCCTATAGCTCTCAAAATAAAGCTTTGAGACAATGTTACTACCTCCATGGTACAGAAGAGGAGAGGGGCGCAGAGGGAGGATGTCACTTGCCCCAGGTGCCACAGTTAGGGAGGGTGTGAGCGGAGAGGGGTCAGGTCTGCTGGCCTCCATGGCCAGTGTGTACCCCACTCTTGCCAGAACCTCCCTTGCATGCCAGACTGCACTGAGGGCCATAGTGAAATCACTGCAGGATGCGGTGAGTTTAGGAGGAAACAGGACTATATGAGCAACAACCGTCCAGGCAGAAGGAACGGGAGCAGAGGCTCAGGGGAGAGCGTGCCCTGTGCATTCACAGACCCACAATGTGGCTGGAAGGTGCACTATGGGGTGCGGAGCAAGGAGCAACAAGACAGGAAGGGCAGGCAGGGGCCAGAGCAGGACCCTAAATGCAGGGGAAAGACCTTGGACTTCCTGTCTGCTACACCCTCCCCAGTACCTAGCATAGCACCCAGTACCTAGCAGGTCATCAGTTCATATTGATGAATGGAGGGACAGCCATGCTAAAAGTTGGATAACCACTGAAGGATATAAGGCTAGGGAGAGTCAGTACCAGAGGGCTGTCTGGAAGAATCTCTGGGCGGCTTATTCTCTGAATACTGAGATTCAAGGGCAGAGTCCTCACCAGAGCCCTTTGCGCCACTTGAGAGGTCCGCGCTAGGCTATCTAGTTGCTCAGTGGTAGAGGTGCGATTAAACCCAGATCTTTGTGTCTGCAAAAACCCAGCTCTGTCTCTTTCACCTTGTGTCCTGCTGGATAGAAGATAGTATACTAAATGGCTTGGAACAGAAAGACAAGGGTTTCCCAGCCTGGGCCGCTAGGATTCTGAATAAGAAACTTTCAGAATAGGAACAAAGGCTTCCAAAACACCAGTGCAGCTCAGACACAACCAAGTCCCTCTGACCAGATTTAGACAGATTTTTTAATGAACTTATGTAATATTTAATAGCATGTACAGCATGGCACCGATGACCAAAAGACACTAATCTATTTGCTACAAGTCCTAGGAGACTAAAAATGATTTTTTTTTTTAAAGCTGTGTTTCAAACAAAGACAGAACAACTACCCACAACTGAGTCTGTCTTACACATCTGGCCCTGGGGCAGGTATTTATGTAAACTCTGTCTGTGCCTCAGAGCAGCTCTGGGAGGTAGATGGAATTATCCCCATTTTACAAATGAACTACAACTTAGGGAGCTAAAGACTTTTCCACAGTCACATGGATAATGAGCGACAGAGCCAGGAGTCTCGGCCCAGCCTGTCCCACTGCAGAGCCGGAGCTGCCCCAGGACACACTGTCCCTCAGAAACCATCCAGCACAAGACATCCGTCACCACAAATGGAGCCCAGAACAGGGGCCAGACACGGTGTATGCATGCGTCTTGTCAGCCCAGAGCTGGGGAACTCAGCGAGTGCCTAGGCCTGGGAAGCCTGTGTGTTCTGGATAGAGACTGTCTGCACACACAGGCTGGCCTGAAAGACCCAGGCTTTGCTCTGTTTGGAATTTGTTTCCTGAGTTCTTGGAGGCTACCATGGCTGGGGTTATCTAGCAGCCAGGGGAAGAGTGGAGTGGCAGCCATGGCACAGCCCCCCAGCATCTCTGGAGCACCATCTGCGTACCAGGCCCTGCTCTTGGGGTTGTGATTCCAAGGTACCCAAAACATAGTCCCTACCTGGGGCCTCTGCTGGACTCTTAGGAGGGAGGAGACCCTGGCAAATCCTACTTACTCCTGCCTGCTGCTCCAAGGCACTTAGTATAGTGGAGGGAGATGGTCAGTCGGCCAGATCCATCAACTCTTGCATCTGAGTCCACTCTTGTCTCCTGAAGTCTCTCTTGAATTCCTCCCTTTCCATTCCTGCCCAGCATCTGCCTCAGTGGGCACAGTGCTTCACTGTGCTTCCTTGGCAGACCCCTGGCCGCACTGAGATCAGAATGATCCTTTTGAAGTGCAAATACCTACACTCCTTTCCCCCAGCCACCCAAGTTTTAGGGTTCCCTGTTGCTTTAGGACAACATGTCCTGAAAAGACCTACATGATCCATGCCCAGGCTTGGTGCATGTTCCTCCCCCTCCACTGTCCCTGTTCCAGCCTCTCTCTGTTCCTCTGGCACTCCTCCATTCACAGAGGCCTGGGGCTTCTACTCTCCTTTCCCTCTGAGCACACTTATTACTTTCCCAGGAATGTTTTCTGCTGCCTCCAGGTCTCTTCTTGCCCCTTGTTCTTTGTTCTCTGCACCTCGGGAACCTCTGCTTCAAGGCCATTGTCCCAGGAGGTAATTGTTCCTTTATGGGGCTGCTTGACCATCCTCAGGTAGCTGACTGTGATAGCTCCAGAGACTGAGACCCAGTGGGCTCTCAACAACTACTCACTGAGTCAGTGAATGAAAGGCAAGGACAACCACCCTTCGTCACAAATTTGGGAAAGGCTTCCCATAGGCAGAGTCCTTTGAGTTGGGTCCTGAGTCCATGTTTACCAGGCCAAGGGAATGATAGGCAAAAGGTGTCTGATTTGACCATGTGTGTGTTTGTGTTAAAAAATAATCGGCCAAGTGCAGTGGCTCACACCTGTAATCCTAACACATTGGGAGGCAGGCAGATCACTTGAGGCCAGGAGTTCAAGACCAGGCTGGCTAACATCACAAAATCCCATCCACTAAAAATACAAAAATTAGCCATTCATGGTGGTGCACGCCTATAATCCCAGCTACTTGGGAGGCTGAGGCACAAGAATCACTTGAATCGGGAAGTTGGAGGTTGCAGTGAGCCAGGATCACACCACTGCACTCCAGCCTAGGTGACAGAGTGAGAGTTTGTCTGAAAAAGAGAAAAGACCAGGTGCAATGGCTCATGCCTGTAATCCCAACACTTTGAGAGGCCGAGGCGGGTACCTCACTTGAGACCAGGAGTTAGAGACCAGCCTGACCAACATGGCCAAACCCCATCTCTACTAAAAATACCAAAAAAATTAGCCATACATGGTGGTGCATGCCTGTAATCCCAGCTACTCGGGTAGCTGATGCACAAGAATCGCCTGAACCTGGAAGGCAGAGAGGTTGCAGTGAGCCGAGATCACACCACTGCACTCCAGCCTGGGTGACAGAGCAAGACTCTGTCTCAAAAAAAAAAAACAATGTCCATATTGAATTGCAACTTTTCTAAAAGCTGACAGCGCTTTCTGAATAGGCACAAAGAAGCATCAAACTCAGTTCAGGTGTTCCCCTTCCAGGGAGTCAAAGAAGGATCAAATTCAGTTCAAGTGTTCCCCTTCCAGGGAGTCTTCCCTGATCACCCCACCTTTAAATAGCAGGGGCAATGATGCCTGCTGCAGACCTCTACTTAGTGAATAGCTGATGTCTGGTGGCTGGTAGGACCTGACCCCACCACTCCTTATTTGGGTTTCTTAATCTCTCAGAACCTCAGTTTCTTCACTTTTAAAATGGGAATAATGATAGCTGCTGGGCAAAGGCTGAGCAAGGGATGGCATCTTCTGCAGTGCCTGGTGCAGGAGGGCAGGCTATAAATGCACGTGTCCTTCCTGGTGCCTGGCTTCCCTCACCGTTTCTTCCTCCTGCTCCCCTTTCCTTGCTTCCACATGTTGCTATGCAGCCTCACCGTCCTGGTAGGTTTCTAGGTAGTTACCATCCCCACCATTGCCACCTCCACCAACTAATAGCTGTTGTTTAGCTCACACATGCAAATTTTAGCCTCATAATTTTTCTTCCTGAGCCGGCCTCTGCAGATTCTAATCACCTCACTTTCTCTTCCCTGAATTCCCTCCAATTTGGAGATTCAAAAGAGGCGCTTCTCTGCATGAACATGCTGTGATTCAAGTTGAAAATAAATTTCTGCTGGCAGCAGCCAGCTTTCTGAAAAGTGACATTTAAGTCTGACAGTGGACAAGATTGTAAACAGGTTTCCAATAAGAAAAAAAAGTCAGTGTGAAGTGCATTCTATGAATTTTTTTAAACAATGTGTGCGCATGTCTATAATTGCAGCCTTGCTGTGACGCCGTCTGCTTCGGGAAGAATTCTGGGACAGTGTATGTCTGTTTCGAACTATCTTGGGATTCTTTTACTTTTCGGAAAGCAGCTTCATTTCATGGGACTCACTCCCATACAACAGTGTAGCGTATTCATTCATTCGGCACACCTGTGTTCAGTGCACCATTGTGTGCCAGACTGTATGCTTGGTGAGGTCACTATAGACCATTAAGACAGTTCCCTCCCTGTCTGTGGAGAATTCGTATCCTCAAGTTGGGGGGGGCGGCTGGTGGATAAGCAGGTGACTTGTATGTAATAGGATAGAGGTAAGCTTAGAGTGCTATGGGAGCCCAGAGGAAGACCCCAAAGGGATGGCTGTGTGGGCAGGGACAGCTTCCTGGAGTCATGGCACCTGAGCATGGCTTGTAGGATAAGGAGATGTTAAGCCTAACAAAGAATGGAGGAAGAGGCATTCTATTCTAGGCAGAGGGAACACCGTGAGCAAAAGCAGGGAACTTTGAAAGCACAGCATATAGGAGGCTCCAGGCCCTTGGCAATGATTGAGACTTCTAGTTTGCAGGGCTAGGGTCAAGAGGGGTGGCTGGAGGGGCCTTGGGGAGCTGGCATGCCAAGCAAACAAGAGCCTTGGAGCCTTTCACAAGGGCAGTGCAGGGCTTCCGCAGGGGTGGGGTGATCACATGTCCAGAGTGGTGCCTTGGGGAGGTCTCTCGGGAGTGATAAGATGCAGGGTTGGATGGAGAGAGTCTGGAAGCAGGGGCCCTGGGAGGAGGCAGTTGCCGCTGTCCAGGCAGAATTCGGGGAGGCCTGGGAACCCTCACAGTGTCAGATGGAGGGCTCAGGGGATAAGAACATTTAGAAGGTAAACTAGCCCCTGGGCAGAGGGTCTGTTATTTTGTATCTCTCCCGAAACAACCTTGTTCATGAGTACTTCAGACCATGAGCTCCTACTTGGGCGTGGGAGGTCTGCCCTGACACGAGGGAGTATGTTGCTAGTTAAAATGAATTCAGCTGACATTTGCCTTCCCCATTCATCATGACTAAATGAAAGCTCTTTTCTGAGTTTCTTGGAATGGTCTTATGACAGTCCCCTGGCCAGAACCACAAATCACCCTGCAGTTAGCGTCTAAAGGAAGCAAGAGGCTCCCAATGTATAATACCGCCTGAGCAAGAGGGAGATTTGTTCGATCCTTGTAGAGAGGTTTTGGCAAAAAGCATTTGGGGTCCTGCAGGGGCAGACAGGCCAAGTGGGCAGACGGCGAAAGGCATGATACTATCTAGTCAAAACTCTGGCATCCAGGTGCTCTCTTAGGGCCGCTTCTCTTTTCTTTTCATTCAACTAACCAGTCCTTACATGTTTCACTAGCCCTGGGACAGAGGTGAGCAGAGGGCTGGGCAAACAGCCTGTGACTTCAGGTATCACAGGTCAAATGGGCTGAAAACTACAGGGATTCCAGGCCATCTTTCAGGGCTGTGTGCAGGTTAAATGCTGTAGTGATTGGGAAGCCACCTGAAAAGCCGAAAGGTTTCCCAAGTGAAAAGAATTTCAACAGCAGCCGTGCATTTGCCAGTGTTCTCAGTCTCAGTCTGCTGAGAAGCAGGGCTGAAAAGCATGGCTATAATGGAGCTCAGGAGTGATCCTGGGATGTCACTTTTCCTTGTAGCTCCTCTCATCAAGAGCAAATGAGAGGTGATCATGTTGGTGACCTTTTGAAAGATGCCAGGTGACAGAGGAAAGAACTCAGCCTTTAGACTCAGACAGGTCTTATGTGAACCTGGCCCCAACTGCTTGTCATGTGGACTTGGGCAAGTTGCTTGGCTTTTCAGAGCATTATTTCCAGATCTGTGAAAAGATGGTAGATGCCTTACCATGCCTGTCACATATTTATTTGCTTGTTTATGTGACCTCCCCACCCTCTCTGAGGGGAGGGACTCTGGCTGGTTTATTCATTACTATTCTGGTACTTAAACAGTGCCTAGCCTGTAGTAGGTGTGCAATAAATAGTTTGGTTTTCATTTATCACTCACTTTTAATACCTCCCTGTCACTGCATCAGCAGTAAACTGGATTAACACTATGTCTCGTCTGGTGGCAGTTGTAGAATAACACAGCCGGCTACGGCTTGCACCCCTTGAGGTTCTGGTTCTTCGTGTCCCCTTGTGGGTCTTTCCTCAACACTTTGTTATAAAAATTTACACACATACAGAAAAGTGGAAAGAATTTTATGGTGAATACCTGCATAGCTACCATCTAGGTTGTACCATTAACATTTTACTAGACTTGCTTTATCCCATATCTGTCCATCTATGCATCTATCAATGTACTTCATATTTGATGCATTGCTGAGTAAATCATGGATATCAGTACACTTTCCCCTAAACCACTCTGCATGTCTGTCAATAACTAGAGTAAATACTGTTTGAACATGAGTAGTAAGCACTCAGTAAATGTTCACTGCTGTTACAATTATTGGAAAGGAGAGAGGGAAAGTCATGGCAATTCAATCTTCCCAAAGCAAACACTTGCTAGCCAGTGTTGGGAAGAGCCACCATTTCCCAGGAACCAGACTGCTCATTTCATAGGCTAGCCTCGGGCAGGGAAATGGCTGGGAATGACAGCTACCATGGTCCCCCCAGGCACAGACTTCGGCTCCATCCCCTGGAAGCTCATTCCCCCTAACAGCCTCCAAAAGTCTTTTGAAGACTTAATATTATGTGACTGGAACAAGAGAGGCTGGGATTCTTACAGTGGATTTCTGCAGAGCACGGTGGAGTTTGGTTATCTGGGTTTACTCCTTGTCAGGTCCTACTTGGCCAGGTGCAGTTCCAACTCTCTTCTCTCGGCATTGCCTATCACAGAAGGAACACAGAGACTAGGAGATCATAAATCCAGGTTCCAGAAACTCAGAATCTGGGGCCCTGACCATCAAGTGCCTTGGCCTTGCGACTGGTATTTTCCACGTGTTCCAGTGTAGAGTCCAGGGGTGAACAGACCCCTCTGAGAACTTGCAGCTTTCCAAGAACCATGTGGAGCCATCATCTCAATTCATGTGTTCACATTCTGTCAACAAATACCCTTGAGCACCCTTGCTTTTGAAGTTAACAACCTTGGGAGAAACTAAGGCAGTCCCCAAGCAGGATTAGGAAAGCAATTTCATTTAAAAATGGGCAGGGGGGCGGGGAGGGGAAGGGGGAGGTGCTCATGCTCATTTAATCTTTTTTTTTTAAGTATTATTTTATTTTTGAAGTTTCATGGTACATGTACAGGATGTGTTTGTTACATAGGTAAATGCATGCCATGGTGGTTTGCTGCACCTATCAACCCATCACCTAGGTATTAAGCCCAGCTTCCATTTTCTCTTTTCCCTAATGCGATCCCTCAGCCCCCTTCCTCCCCCGACAGGCCCCAGAGTGTTTTGTTCTCCTCCCTGTGTCCATGTTCTATCACCCAGGGTGGTGGAGTGCAGTGGCATGATCACAGCTCACTGCAGCTCAACCTCCCAGGCTCAAGTGATCCCCTGCCTTAGCCTCCTAAATAGCTGGAACTACAGGGGCATGCCACTACACCCAGCTAATTAAAAAAAAAAATTTTTGTAGAGATGGGATCTCACTCTGTTGCCCAAGCTGGTCTCAAACTCCTGGCCTAAAGCAATTCCCCCACCTTGGCCTCAAGCGATCCTACCTTGGCCTCCCAAAGCACTGGGATCACCGGTGTGAGCCACCGTACCAGGCACATTTAATCTACATCCATCTTTTGGAGCAGGAATTTGCTCTCACGTCCCATTAGGTTGCATCAGGAGATAAAGGAGCAAGCCAGGCTTGGCCTCAAATTCCAGTCCCTTCTCTCACTATTGAAGTGACCTTCAGCTGCTAATGGTATACCCTGCCCTCAGTTTCTTCATCTGAAAATGGAGAGTAGTGAGACCAGCTTCCTTGGGGTGCGGTGAGTTAGAACCTGCGCCAAGGGGCCTAACGGTTTCATTGGCGTACTGACCACCTACTCTGGAAGGTTCTACCTGGAGATGCAGTGATGAGGAAGAGAAGTAGAGCCACCGCCCTCTTGTGCTACCATCTGGGTCAGGCACAGAACCGAACACGACCACCTGGGTTCAAATTTTGCCCATGTGAATCTAGAGAAGTTATGTCACATTTCTGTGGCTCAGTTTCCCTATTGTAAAGTGGACACAGCAACAATATCTAACTCATGGGGTTGTTATGAGAATTAAATGAGTGAATACATGTAAAATACTAGAAAGGTACCTGGCACATGGTAAGCGCAGACAAGTGTCTGTTACCCTAGTACTACTAGACCACCACTACCACCTCCCACCCCTGGTTTCAAATGCATTAGAATCATCTGAGCAGCTTTGTAAAGGTCTCACCCATGGCCCAGGAATGGGCATTTAAAAGAACCTCCCTAGGGGAATCTCCATGTGCTACTGGCTATAGAAACCACTGATCAAATGACCAACAAATGTTAGGTTCCAAAACACAGGTGAGGGAGCTGAAACTCAAAGGGAAGGAACATGCTCAGGAAGACAGTTAGGAAGTGGTAGAACTGGAACACCGTGGAAGCCTGGAGACTCCCACATCCAGGCTTTTGGGTGAACACTTGCCTGAGATCAGCCCGCCCAGCCTGCTGGGCCTTGAACCAAACCTGGCTTCTCTACACCATCGTGACTCCTTTATAAGCTATTTGGTCTGGAGAAGATCATCTATCATATAAGAAAATCCCTATATCTCAATATTAAGACACTTACCAAATATTGTAATCAGGAATCTCCCCAAAATTTTTTTTTTGAGATATAGTCTCTCTCTGTCACCCAGACTGGAGTGCAGTCATACGATCTCAGCTCACTGCAACCTTCACCTCCTGAGTTCAAGCAATTCTCCTGCCTCGGCCTATTACAGGAATGCACCACCACGCCCGCTAATTTTGGTAGCTTTAGTAGAGACAGTGTTTCACCATATTGGCCAGGCTGGTCTTGAACTCCTGACTTTAAGTGATCTGCCTGCCTCGGCCTTGTGCTGGGATTGCAGGCGTGAGCCACCATGCCCAGCCCACCCAAACATTTAAACTCCCGAGAGGAGGCATGTAAGAAGCTGTCTCCTCAAATGATCACCTCACCTACATATATAGAAGGAGGAGTATGCATGCCACTCTGGCATTCTATCTGGACAACGCTTATAATTAATATTTACTTAAAACAATCATTAGTCTCTGCTGGGCCACATGAAGCCCACGTTAGCAATATTTTTAGCCAGGCCTTCCCCACACCTGCGGTGGCAGGCGAGTGTGCAGCAGCGGGAACCCCCATGGTGCTTTATAAATGAGTCTGCCTGCACCTGGACCACTCAGGCAGTGGGCCAGGGGGGCCTCAGCTGGGGTCCCAACGTGCACCCGGAGCAGCCTGCACTTCAGTGGGTGTCCACACTTTGCTTTTTTCCCAAACATCCAAAATGAAACTCCTCTCCCTCGACACAGTGTGGCATCTACCCAAGGCTAGACCCACAGAAAAGGTATGATTTTCCCTGAAATGGTTGAGGATTTCTTCAGTAAGGGAGAGGGGATCATAATAACAACCATTTATCGGATGCTATTAATAACTTGTTTATGTCCGTTGTTTCTTTTAAACCACACAACAGGCCAGGTGCAGTGGCTCATGGCTGTAATCCCCACAACCCCAAAGTGCGGGGATTACAGGCATGAGGCTGGGGCGGGTGGATCACTTGAGGCCAAGAGTTTGAGACCAGCTTGGCCAGCGTGGCAAAACCCCGTCTCTACTAAAAATACAAAATTAGCCAGGCATGTTGGTGTGTGCCTGTAATTCCAGCTACTCAGGAGGCCAAGGCAGGAGAATCACTTGAACCCAGGAGGCAGAGGCTGCAGTGAGCTGAGATTAGGCCGCTGTACTTCAGCCTGGACGACAGAGCAAGACTGTCAAAAAAAAAAAAAAAAAAAAAACAACCTACACAGCAGTGTGACAAAGTAGGTCCTATTTTTATCCTGCTTTTCCAGAAAAGGAAACTGAGGCTCAGAAAAGATGAGTGGCTCCCCAAGGTCATGCAGTGAGCAAGTGAGAATCTGACCTAGCCTAGTTCAGCTCATGCATTTCACTGTCCTCTTCCTCAGCCTCAGTCTTTTCAATGCCATTAAAGGAACAGAGCGAAGGTATATGCTAGGCAGTTTACATACATCGCCCCAGTTATTTCTCACACCTGGAATAAGCTCATAGGAGCTAAGAACAATGATTCCCATTTTACAGAGGAAACCAAGGCCCTAGAGAGTTTGAAGTCACTTGCTCACCGTCACACTGCTGTTAAGCTTAAGAGCCAGTGTTCAAACCCCAGCCTGATCCTTTAACACATTTTCCCACCTTATCAGAGGTATCAATGAGAAACATTGCCATACATGTGAGTAATAAAGCATCACTATATGAATGAGCTTTTTGCTTAAAACTTTTTTTGCTTAAAACTTTTGCTTAAAAATTTAAACTTTTTGCTTAAAAATCTTTATCCCAGTCAAAAACTACCATGGTAATAACAGCTAATGTTTAGAGAGAATTTTTTAATTGTCAGGGTTCTTCTGCAATTATTTGATCCTTAAAATAATGCTGTGAAAGTAAATGTTACCTGCCGGGCGCGGTGGCTCACACCCGTAATCCCAACTCTTTGAGAGGCCAAGGTGGATGGATCACCTAATGTCCGGAGTTCAAGACCAGCCTGACCAACATGGTGAAAACCTATCTCTACTAAAAATACAAAAATTGGCTGGGCATAGTGGTGCACACCTATAATCCCAGCTGCTCAGGAGGCTGAGGCAGGAGAAGCGCTTAGACCCAGGAGGGAGAGGCTATAGTCAGCCAAGATTGCACCATTGCACTCCAGCCTGGGCCACAGAGCAAGACTCCATCTCAAAAAAAGAAAGAAAGTAAATGTTACAAACCCCATTTTACAGAGTAGAAAACTGAGCTTGGAGAGGCTGAGTGCAAACCCGTGGCCGGTACCAGCAGAGGAGGAGCTCAGTCACTGAAGCCCACGTCCTCCCTGTGCTGGTGCGGTGTTGCTCCGAGGCCTGGATCTGTCAGATGGTGCCGAAACAGTGAGAGATTCAGGTGCTTTTAGTGACGAAAGAGACTGGGATGGGGAGCCAGCAGGGGAGCCTGGCCCTGGAGGACCCCCTCATTATAGGTGGTGACGTCTCCTCACCCAGGGAAACAGGCCGGAAGTTGTGGTGGTCAGAGAACTACAAAAATAGCTGCCCTCACACTGCTTCCTACACAAGAGGAACGGTGGTTCCAGGGCAGATAAGAATGACTTTACAAGATGAAAATGATCAGTGAGGGCACGCAGGTCTGGAGAGGAGCAGAGTTGGCATTTTTTGGCCCTGCAAATAGCTGCCCATCTGCTCTCTGTCAGAATATGTTAGGGGTGCATCTGGATTGCTGCCCCTGAGTCTCGGCTCCAGGCTGGTCATGTGGTTGTCTCCACGACAACTCCAGGAGCGGTGTAAACTGCTGCGCTTGGAGCCAGATGCTGCTCTGCACATGTGGTCTAATTAGACGGTGTTCCCTGCCTCCCTCCGCCCTCCTGCCCCTCCCAGCACACACATACATTCTCTCTTTTCTCTCCCTCCCTGCACCCCTCCTCACATCCTCAGTCGGTCTGTCTGACTCTCCACCCTGTGTGCCTCTTCAGAAATGTTCCTGTTGCCTGATCCGCAGTAGAATAATTCATGCAACAAGCGTCAGGGCGCCTGCTCTGACCCAGGCACAGGGCTAGAAGCTGGAGGTGCAGAGGCGAGTCAGACACAGCCTGTGCCCCCGAGGAGGTCACCATCTAGTGAAGAACTGACAGGCAGCCAGGCAATGTAATGCATGGCAATAAATGCTACAACAGAGGTGAGCATAGGACTGCAGAGCCCACAGGAGGGACACTGACCCAGCCTCAAGTGAGGAAGATGTGTCCCAGGGCAGTTGGCCCTGGGTTAATTCTCCAGTGGTGAAGGGCAAGAGGGACTCCCCAGCCTGAGGAAGCAGGGGATGGGGTGGCCTCCCTGCAGAGGGCCCAGCACCTACAAAGACAGGAGACTTACCCACCTGGAGAACCGTGGCTGGCTCCATGTTATGGGAACACAGGATGTTTGGGGAATGAGGAGCCTCAGTGGGCGAGGTGGGCAGGGTCACACCTTGAGGGTCTTCTCTCCGACTCTTTACTCTGCCTGCTTCTGCAGGCACTGGAAGCCAGGTAAGCACTTAGTGACTCAGTGGCTGCCTCGGGGGGCAAGAGGCTATGAGTGAATGAAGCCTCCTGGGTGCATTTCCCTCTGATGCAGTCCTGCCCTGTACACTCGAGGTGCTGCTCAGGGCTAGGTGGGTGTGCCGAGTGCTGAGGAGCTATTTTTTGTGTGTATTTTGAGGGTCTGGCACCCACCACATCTCAGATATCTGGTTCTCAGTGAAGATGCCCCCAAATGAGGAAGAGGGGAACCAGCAACTCCCTCACTCACCCTGTCCATGACGTGCCCACCAGCCCCAGTGACAGGTCCTCTCTGCAAACCCCTAGCCGGCTGCTCCACCAGGCCCCCCACCTGTTTTCCGTTTAGGGAGCACCTGCTTCTTCCTTGCCCTTGGTTTTTATACCTCCCCATCTCTCCAGGGGCCTTTCTTGGACCCCACCCCACCTGGACAGTCACCTCAGTCACACATATTTGTGCAATGACAGGTACAGAAGGCCGCATCCAAGGCGTGATGCCCAGCTCGCAAAGGGCATCTCAAAAGAGCCGCAAAGGACATTGATCTCCTCTGAGCACCTGCTGTGTGTTACACAGTATGGGCAGCTTGACACACATTGTATCACTTTAAACCTCATAATATGAAGTAGGTAGTTTCCCCAGTTTATAGCTGAGGAAACTGAACTCAGGGAAATTCACTTGCTTCTCCATTTCTTTGGAGCTCCTGGGCTGTACAAAATCCCCATCCAGAGACTCAGACTCTGGATTCCTCTGCTGGGATTGCAGTTGCACTATATGGAAAAGGACTTTTTTTTTTTTTTTTTTTTTTTGAGGGGGATTTAATCATTTTTTCCCGGGTGGAGGGGAAATGGGACGGCTCCGGCTTACCGCCAACTCCCGCCTCCTGGGTTG
>NW_022437016.1:8621325-8739388 GCF_009761245.1 Sapajus apella | reverse complement strand
CCCAGCTGATTTTTGGTATTTTTAGTAGAGACGGGGTTTCACCATGTTGACCAGGATTTTGTGTAGAAAACAGTCTGCCATATCTTGGATTTCCTAGAAGTCCCGAGGAAAACCATGTTTGGGTAACTGAGTGTGCTCAGAGCTCTGGGATGTCGTGGGAGGAGCCTGGGTTTTGGGGTCAGAGAACTGATTTCCAAGCTCAGCAACAGTTCTTCCGGCTCTGTGGCCTTGGGCAAGTCACAGCCCCTTCCTCTGTAAGATGAGGCTCAGGAGCCTCTCTTTATAGAGTTCTTATGAGAAGTCAACATGCAGCCACAGAGAGCTGCCGTGTCCTGCGGCATCCCAGCCCTGGCAGGCGGCTTTGTGAAGGCTCCTTTTCTTCTTGCTGCACGTTGTGGTCTCGCCTCCACTGCCCTGTTGCATGTCCTGCTCAAGTAGCGAGTGTCACATGTACTGAAACAGTGGGAACCGTGCTAATTTGGGGTGGAAAATGGATCCTTTTTTAGCCCCTTCGGTAAGAGTCAAACGCTCCACTTGGCGCTTTCCATGAATCAACTGTCCATCCTCACACAGCCCTGTGAAGTGGGAAGTAACTCCCCCATTGGACTGGTGAGAAAGCGGCCTCTGAGGGCTTAGGGACTTGCCCCATGTTCCAGACACCTTAAATGGCAGCGCCTGCATTCCCACGCAGCTTCTTTCACTGTTCGCGCCTCTACGTCAAGCACTGTGCACTGTGACACATTTCTCTGTGAGAGCGTGTGGCAGACCTCGTAAAGAAAAGCCTGTTTTGTCTAGGAACAACACATTCGCATTAGAAAGCACCTTGGAGATTTTCCAAGCTTCCCATTTTACAGAGGAAGAAACCGAGGCCTAGACAAGGAAAAGGAATCCAGGCCAAGTCGGGTGTTTGACTCCCCGGGTGCCCTTTCCACTTCCCGATGCTGCCGTGTGCTCACAACTAGAAACATCCTACCGAAGCTTCCTGTGCCCCAGGCCCCTTCCAACGCCAGAGACTCAGCCCTGGATGAGTGACATTCATAGGAGGGGTGGTGATAAATAAGGGCATCACGGGGCTAATAAATAAGTCTGACAATTCATCGTGTGGACAGTGCTGCAAAGCACCCCCCAGAGGGCTATGTCACCAAGCGACGGGTGATCAGCACATTTTTAGGGGGTCTGTCTCCTCACTTAGTGAGGGGTCAGGACTTTTCATTTGTAGAGACGAATTTGTGCCTCTTCTATTTGATCACCATGTCCTTTTTCACCTTGAGATCCTTGAGTCTCTAGTCCCATTGCTGCAGGTAACATTGGTTCTGCTGCTGACTGAGTTTCAGGTAGATTTCTGTTTCTCCAGGGCCTATGAGGTCCCTGACACCTGTCCTGTCTCCAGTGCACTCCCTCAAACCATGTTCTCCTCACTCAGGAAACGGAAATCTCCAGTCAGCTTGGCACTTCCTTTCTTGGGACTTTGGATGCAAGTGTCATTGTGTTAACACCGGGACTCTGTTCCCCACTGACAGTGAGGCAAGCCCTGGCGCAGGCCACGTGGTTGAGCCAGCAGGTGTTTGAGGTTGAGATTTCAGTATGCCCCCATTTGGTTTCCGTGCCAGGGAGAGAGCTGTTGCTCTGCAGCAGCACAGGGGTCATCACTGTCTCACTCATGTCAGCTGTCACCTTGTGCCACCACTGCCCTGTGGACTTACCCTACGTAATGGGATTGAATGCATAGAGCATGACATAGCTATTATTTCCATTATATCTGTAAGAAACAGGCTCCAGGCGCTGAGGTGGCTACAGCAGGCATAGGGTGCAGCCAGAACCCACCGCATTTCTCCAAAGCCCATTCTGTTCAACACCACATTATAATCCATGCCTTTGAATTGCTACTAGGGCAGCCCTGAGTGGCCACTAATAAAGACATTCTTGTGATGACCTCTCTTAATCAAACATAAATAATACTGTGCTGCATGAGCCCGAGGGCCAGACAGACGTGGCTTCAAACTCTGGCCCTGTCATTGCCCAGCTCTGCACCCTCAGGCAAGTGACTCCCCTTTTAGAGCCTTGATTTCCTTATCTGTAAAATGGAGATCCTCTTCCTACCTACCTCACACAATGCTGTGAGGAGTAACGGAGCTAATGCATGTAAAACCACCCAGTGCAGGTTCAGGGCTCAGCAAGCGGTAGCTGTTTTTAATCACTGCACCTGCTTTCCTCTTAGAGCTGATTCCCATCTGCATTTCTTATGGGAAGAAAATCTTACGCTAGTATGCATGAAGACCACCTTCATTGTGTCTCCTCAGCTTCCACAGGCCTCCCAGCTCATCTGCCGTTCCTGCGCTAATCAGAATTTCCTGACTTCTCCCTGTTTGTCTCGGTTAATGCAGAAGGAAGGGGCTGCTGGCACAGAGGAGCCGAGGCGTGGGCTGACACGCCTGTGATTTGAATGTCTTTACTGTAATCTAGCAAGCGTGTGTGGGGGCTTCTGTCAATACCAGAGCGGCCGGCCAGAATGGGCAAATACCGGCACCCCGGCCATCCCTGCCCCTGCAAATCATCGGAGTAGCTCTGGGCTGACACCCACATTTCCCCTAACTTAAATCATCTGAACAGTGAGCTGCTTTCACGATGAGACATTGATTCTTTGTTTAGGGCTTGTTATAGTGACAGGGGCCCAGGCTGGGAGTCTGTTTCTGACGTGCCTCGGCTGCCATGCAAATGGTTCAGAAAGCTGTCTTGGTCCTGTCACCCCAAAATGTGGCATGGCCCAGCCCAGCCAGAGTCATCTGACTATAGCCATGCAGCAACCCACCTTCCCAAATCCACCTGGTGGTCCTGGGATCCCTGGTAACCCAGGCCCTCTGAGGGCGGGGGAAAGAGTGTGTCTGAGCTGGGTGGTCATTAGACCATGAGCCCTGTGGCCTTAGGCAATGTGCTTCATCTGTGTGGGCATCCCTTCCTTATCCATGAAGTGGAAGCCATTTAAGAGGATCTCTGTTCTGGCAAGGATTCAGTGAGTGGAAGGATGCAGGTCATCTCGTCCCAAACGAAAGCTCAGCAGACAGTGGCTGCCTTCTTCCCACACTCATGCCAGTGTCTGGCTAACCTGAAGTCATTGTCATCTAAGCCTGCTGGCCGCACTCTCCCTCTGGTAAACAAGGGCTTGGCATTCTTTAGGCCAGACACCACACTGGCGTTTGCTGTGTTGGCCGGGACCTCACCCTGGCTCCTTGGCAGCTGCCACAGCTGACCCTGTAAGAAGCCCTCAGACCAGCACAGCCTTCTCCCAGCTATGGGAGAAATACTGTGACCCCAGCAGGGAATTTGGAGGCATTTAAACAAAATGCAACCGAGATGGGACTGCTGGTGAGAAATGGGGCCAAATTACCTAGCTTGCTTTATTCTTAAGTTTTTAAAAAGGACTGTCAAGTGGGTCCAGGCTCTGTGCTGGTCACTTTCACCTATGCCATGGGTTGTCAGCCTTAGCTACACTGGACTCAGTTGGGGAATTTCAAAATCTGTGACTGTGGTGTTGGGGATTAAAAGCACCCAGGTAATTTTAATGCATAGCCAAGGATGAGAACTGTAAACCTCCACCATCTCATTCATCCCTGCTTAATCCCTCAGCAGTCCCTGGAAGCAGGTGGCTCTCCTTACATGTGATAAGGATGAGGATCTGAGCGGTCTAGTCACTTCCCCAAGTGGCACCAGGGGCAGCAAGGAGCAGAGCTGGGACTGGAATCCAGCTGTGTGCCCTGCCCTGCATGAATCAGAGCCTGCCTTCTAGGAACTTGCAGTGCACTGGGGACAGTCTGCCTAGCACAGGTGGTATTTGGGTGGAGACATTGTGGGAGGAAATGGGGTCCTCTTCATCTGAACGCATCTAGTAAGGTTCTTCCAAGGAGGGGTACCATGAAGAAGGCAGCCAGGAGTGAGAGTGCACAAAATGATCAGGGTGTGGTGGACAGTGCAGAACATCTGGAGGAGATGTGTGTGTGCGTGAGATGGACAGGGCATCATAAGGAAGACAAGCAGCTGGAGAGCATCACGTAGAGCCTTGAGTGTCATGCTCAGGATCTAGGCTGGCCCCACCTGCATGGACCTGTGCAGTCACATAGGGCCGCAGGCGTGGCTTAATGCTCTGCTGTTACCATTCTGAAATTCCTAACATTTTTACCTTTGAAGTGGTGTTTAATAATAGGACAGTACAGCATGGACGTTAGCAAAAGAGACATGCACAGAACATGTGTCTCCACAGGGCCTCGCCATCCCAACCCCATGCAGCTTTCCAGTGCCTGCAGCACCCAATTCCAGTGGACCCAGGATGCAGGGGCATTCGGCAGGACTCTAAGTGCTCACAAAGTAAGCAGGTCCATGTCTGACAGCCCAGGAGGCCACACTTTCCTTTAGAACCAGAACTTACTTCAAATACAGAAAGAAGGCAATAATGTTCTTTTTTATTTTTTTATTTTTTTTATTTTTCCTGAGGCAAGGTCTTGCTCTGTCATGCAGGCTGGAGTGCAGTGGTATGATCATGGCTCACTGCAACCTTGACCCCTGGGCTAAAACTTCCTGCCTCAGCCTCCTTAGTAGCTGGGTTGATAGGCTTGAGCCACCATCCATGCCCAGCTAAGAGAGAGAGAGAGAGAGAGAGAGAGAAAGTGAGTGTGTGTGTGTGTGTGTGTGTGTGTGTGTGTAGAAATGGGATCTAGACAGGCTGTGTGCGTGTGTTTGTATAGAAATGGGATCTAGACAGGGTGTGGGTGTGTGTGTGTGTGTGTGTGTGTGTGTGTGTGTGTTTGTGTAGAAATGGGATCTAGACAGGCTGTGTGTGTGTGTGTGTTTGTATAGAAATGGGATCTAGACAGGGTGTGTGTGTGTGTGTGTGTGTGTGTGTAGAGATGGGATCTAGACAGGCTGTCTCTGTGTTGCCCAGGCAGGTCTCAAACTCCTGGTCTCAAGAGATCCTCTCCCCTAAGCCTGTGATGTTCTAAGAAATATGAATGACCAGGGAAACCTATCATATTTCTTATTTATGTTACTTTGTACTTAGCCAACCATTTATCCCAAAAATGATGACATAGAAGGAAAGGAAAAGATAAAACAGCCATGGTTTATTTTCCTTTCTCATCAGTAAGTTGGAGATGGAGAATGTGCTGATAGCAAGAAGTGAACTAGGCCGGGCGCGGTGGCTCATGCCTGTCATCCCAGCACTTTGAGAGGCCAAGGCAGGTGGATCACTTGAGCTCAGGAGTTTGAGACCAGCCTGGCCAACATGATGAAACCCCATCTCTATGAAAAATGCAAATTAGCCGAGTGTGAGTAGCAGGTGCCTGTAATCCCAGCTACTCAGGAAGCTGAGGCAGGAGAATCTCTTGAACCCAGGAGGCAGAGTTTGCAGTGAGCCAAGATCATACCACTGCTCTCCAGCCTGGGAGAAAGAGCTAGACTCTGTCTCATAAATAAATAAATAAAGTGGAGTTAGTTTTGTGCAGTGTTTCCACTGTCTGGTAAGAATGAAATACAAATGTATGTACAAGCTATAAAATACAGTTCTACATATGAGTTAGCATTTAAAACTGGCATTGCACAAGGTCAAACTGAATGACAAAGTTCATGCAAATATCGTTTACATTTTAATTTTTTCTTAGAATGACATTAAATAGTAAACTTAAAAGCATCCTGATCTAAAAAGACACCGTAAAAGACAAAAGCTTTATATTTTAGTTAGGCACTTTTATATTTTAACAGCACTTTTTCCTACATATTTATTTTGTACTTGGCCCTATAAATTATGTTGCTGGCCCTGGTAAGACCTAATCTCCACCCTCAGGAAAACAGTTATTTGTTGAAAGTCTATTGTGGAAGAATCTATTTGTTATAATCTATTTCAATCTTCACAGCAACCCTGTGAGTAGGTCGGGATTGTATAATTGTCAAAGATGAGGAGGGACAAGTTAAGTCACCTAAGAACACATAGCTAGTACAGTCAGAGTCAAGGTTCAAATACAGGTCTTTCAACTCAAACTCCGCCTGCTGTGGAGGCCTCGGCCTCCCAAAGTGCTGGGATTACAGGCGTGAGCCACCGTGCCCAGCTGACATTAGCTCTTTTAAATGTTAAGCAAGGTCTCTAAAGAAGTCTGGGACGCTTTCCATTTTTTGTAAGAATCTCATAAATGGGCACATAAAATTTTGATAAAAATTAAATCAGTGAAGGAAGAATGTGATACTCTAAGTATAGGTCCGCAGAACAAGGAAACTTGCTGAAAAATCTGATGAGAGGTTTTATTTTTATGCCAATAAAAATCAGCAATGCTCAAGCCTGTAATCCCAGCACTTTGGGAGGCCGAGGCGGGTGGATCACAAGGTCAAGAGATCGAGACCATCCTGGTCAACATGGTGAAACCCCGTCTCTACTAAAAATACAAAAAATTAGCTGGGCATGGTGGCGCGTGCCTGTAATCCCAGCTACTCAGGAGGCTGAGGCAGGAGAATTGCCTGAACCCAGGAGGCGGAGGTTGCGGTGAGCCGAGATCGCGCCATTGCACTCCAGCCTGGGTAACATAAGTGAAACTCCGTCTCAAAAAAAAAAAAAAATCAGCAATGTTGTGGATAGAGTCATTTATTTCTGGACGTATCAGAAACCTTTGGAATCACCAGTTTTACCTGTTAACAAGCATTCAACTCATTAATGATAGCATTTTCAATACATTCCATATGTCAAGAAGATAATCCAGGAGTATAACTTGTCTTTTTGTAACAAAGTTTTTGACACGGTTCAGCAGCTGTGTTTTACTGTCCTTCAGGTCATACTTGGAAAACTCCACTAATGCGGTCTAAGCTTGAACACTCACGGCCTGAATTCCCTGAATTAACATTGCTATCAGCCACTAGCCCCAGCGCCTAGAGTGTCACCTAACACAAAGGGCTTAATCAGCCTCTTGGAGAACTAAATCAGCCCTTCTTACAAAGGGGAGAATAACGAGACACCTTGCCTTACTCTTCTCCATGCACAGTGGAGTGGGGGCCGCCATTTCCACTGCAGGGCACAGGTGGACAAGCTGCTGGGAGTGGCTCGGCATCTTGCCTTGGGCCTATGGCAGAAAGAGTCTTCACAGTGGCTTCTTGACTCCCTTGAGCTGTCTGTCTCTGAAGGGCTGGTGCTTTCTGTGTCTATGAGAACCTAAAGGGTTCCCATTTGATTTTATTTTATTTATTTTTCGTGATGGAGTTTCGCTCTTGTTGCCCAGGCTGCAGTGCAGTGGCACGATCTCGGCTCACTGCAACCTCCACCTCCCAGGTTCAAGCGATTCTCCTGCCTCAGCCTCCCGAGTAGCTGGGTTACAGGAGTGTGCCACCATGCGTGGCTAATTTTTGTATTTTTAGTAGAGACAGGTTTCTCCATGTTGGTCAAGGTGGTCTCAAACTCCTGACCTCAGTTAATCCGCTCACCTCAGCCTCCCAAAGTGCTGGGATTATAGGCATGAGCCACCGCGCCTGGCCAGGGTTCCAGTTTTAAAGAGAACTCTCCTGTCCAGAGAGGTCTGAGGGCAAGCAGTTAGGACTGAGGCCACAGGGAGAAGCCACATGCATGCTGCACACCTGGGCCTGGGAGCCACCAGCTTTTAATCCTGACTCTGCCACATCTGAACCCTGTCACCTGGGCAGATGTCTTTACCTCATTTATTCCTCTGTAAAATTTGAGTGTAATTTCATGAAAATGTAACTTCATGAAAATTTCCAGAATGTTAAAAAGAGTTGTGAAGTGCATTTCACTGTGCCTCACACAGAGTTAAACCATAATTATTGCCTTTGTCTGACAAGGCGAGTTGCTCTAGGGAAAAGAGCCTTCTGTGCCTGGTGCCGTTTAGACCTTTATGCGTGGTTCTGGGTGATAGCATCACTCCCTTGCAGCAGGATTAAGATAGGAGAGTTGGGCCCTGAACGGACATTTTGCTCACCTAACTCCTATTCACCCTTCCAGGCCCAGCCAAAGTGTCCACTTACCATGGTTTCTGACCTGCCGCCCTGGGAGGGTTAACGTTTTCCTCTTTGGACTCCTGTGGACACTTCCCCCCTACCCCATCCTGGTAACACTACACTGTGGTAGTCTTTCTTCCCGTGTCTTATTCACACATCTGATGCTGTTAAGGTCTTTTCGGAAAAAGCCCCTTGTCTCATGTTCCCTGAATCTTTCCCATCCATGCCCATGTCCTGTTGTGTTTTTATGGCACAGACATCTGGTCCAAGGAGATATCACCTCCCTTGAGTAGACAGCAGGCCAAAAATGTTCATGTCTCCCCAAAGGTGAGATTCTTTCTCCTCTCCTGCAGCTAAATTCTGCCTCAGACTACCCTCCTCTACAAATCTGGTCGCAAACTCCCTTGAATAAATAGGGCCCTCAGCAGACTTCTTCCTGGCAACCCTGGGCCAAAGCTCCAGGAGTGGATGCCAACAACATCAGTGAGCATTTCCTCGGAGCAGCTCAACTCCCCGTGCATCGTGGCACTCTCATGGCATCGTGCTCTATCTCTTTAGCATCAGGCCAAGTAGTGTCAGAGACTCACTGAGACCACAAGGCTCCTGTGGCTGGAAGCAGGGTTCAGCTCATTTCGTGGTTCTTTAACCAACATCCCTGAGCTTCTAATTAGGGGTCGGGGTCTGCCCAGGGAGCATAGCGATGGGTTCAGGCTCTGGCCCCTCAAGCTCCTGGTGAGAGGGGACACCAGCGAAAACTGCCCCAGTACCCAGGAGTGCATGTGGCACCGTGGGAGCAGCGAGCAGGGATGAGTGACTGCCACAGAGGCCTGCGTGTGTCAGGAGGATGGGCCAAACAGAAGGAATAGAATGGCAAAAGCAAGGAAGAAGTTGGGGAAGGAAGGATGTGGCGTGTGATCCCAGGATGTGTTTGGAGCATGAGGTATGCGGAAGACCAGAGGCAAAGTGACACAGAAGGACTCTAGGAAAGCAAGCCAGGCTCAGCTTTGGCGGCGTGCGTTTGCTGGTTAAGGAACTTTTCCTTTCCTTACCCATATCAGGCCCTTGTGTGTGCCACACATGTTGCTAGGTGCACAACGTTGAACAAAACAGACACCATTCTGGCCTGCGTGGAGCGTGTAGTCTAGTGGGAAAAAGAGACTAATATTAGTCAAATATTCACACAAAGCTAACATCTGTGCAGAGTTCCTGAGTAGGATAGTGACATGGTCTGATTTGCGTCTTAGAAAGCACTCTAGCCGGAAGAGCTGGAGGAGAATGGGAGGGATGAAACAGGACAGGGATGAGGCGTGAAACCTCTGCTGTGGTTTGCGCCTGTCCGGGCCTATGCCAGAGGAGTGGACTGGAGAGCGGGGGGTGAGCGTGAGACGCCTCACACATGAAAGAGGAAGGACTTGGGAAGTTTGATAGGTCCACTGCATGTAACCGTGGATAATGGACAGCTAAGAAAAAACAAAAATAGATTTGGGGTGCAGTCTTGATGGGATAGTAATTGGAAGTTTGGGGCTATTTTGAGCTTGAGACACCAGCAGATCATCAGGTGGAGGTTGAGATGATGGGTCTAGAGCTTCGGAAAGGTGTCTGAGCTGCCAGGATTTGTCAGGAGTCATCAGTGTGTGAGTGATGCTACGTGCATGGATAAGATCACCTGGAGACAGAATTACTTCCCCTGCTGTGGTCCCAAGAGTGAGACCAAAACTTCCAACCACGGGTAAAATTCTAGCTGGGCTTCTGTTACTTAGCACTAGCTGGTTTCTCAGCTGTTGAGCAAGGAAGATGTAAATCCATGCCAAAGTAATAAATGGCACATAAAGCTATTTTTCCGAAGGAACTACTGGTTTTTTTTTTCTTGTACACAAAGTAAAGTTTGTGTTGTTTTCCTTCTTGCTCTAGCAGCCAGGAAGCTCAGAGCTAATTTTGTAACTTAACTTAGAAACCACATAGGAACCCATATTTTTTTTCCCAAATAAATACTTTCTATATATCTATGTATTTTGCAGCCCTGATGTTTTTGCTTGTTGCTTTAGATGCTCATATAAGCTGCCTCAGATCCTTTGTAAAATTAGGTAGGGTGTAACTGTATAAAAATAAGTGTTCTCCTTACCCTAATATTTTTGGGTCATCCTCACAGCCCTTGTGCAATAAGGCTGCCCGGTTTCTGAGTTAATATTGGCTAGATTTAAGCAGGAGGAACTCTTAGAACTTACGGAAGCTCGACAGTAAATTTAACACTCACGCAACTCATTAAAATAGGATAAAAGTGGAGCTTCAAACATCTCTGTGTTTGCTACAGAGGCTGGGGGGGTGGGGTGTTACCCTTAATTCAGCTCAAGATATGAAAGTCTGATCTTTCAGAATTGAGAATACACCGCTGAAATTAAAGGCTTGTCTGTGTAGTTAAGCACTCCAAACGTGTTCAAAGAAAGATTAAGGTGTTAACTCTATACGGATAGGATTTTTTTTTTAACTCAGGATATCTTTTTGACTCATATGGTTTGGTAAAAGCAAACTTGCTTATCAAACAGCATAAGCACAAAATCGATTAGATAGTATATTTTATTTTTGATCATCCCTATTCTTTAAAATAATTATTTTTAAATTTCAGGTTACTATTGGTTAAGATCACTGTGTAAATGGTTTTCAAAGTATGTCCCACAGCCAGTGACCTAGGTACCGCAAAGATGCCTGGGATGTGGGGGGATGAGAAGGTGGCCAAGCAGGGAGAGCCCAGCCACCTCCCCTGCTCTACCCCCAGGTCCCCCACAGCAGCCAAGCTGTGCATTGCGGAGCTCAGGTAACAGGGCTCCTTCTGTATAAAATCCTTTTTTTTTTTTTTTAAATGGAGTCGCACTCAGTTTCCCAGGCTGGAGTACGGTGATGCCATCTCAGTTCACTGCAACCTCTGCCTCCCAGGTTCAAGCAATTCTCCTTCCTCAGCCTCCCAAGTAGCTGGGATTACAGTCACCTGCCAACATACTCGGGACATTTTTGTATTTTTAATAGAGGCAGAGGCAGGGTTTCACCATGTTGGCCAGGCTGGTCTCAAACTTCTGACCTCAGGTGATCTTCCGACCTCAGCCTCCCAAAGTGCTGGGATTACAGGCGTGAGCCACCGCGCCTGGCCTAGCAGGTCCTAGGCCTAGTGGCTGCTTCTGCATAAAATCCTGTCTGAATAAAGGATTCCACTGCTAAAAGTGAAAAGTTTGGACATCTTCACATTGGAGCGCATGTTCCCCTAAATAGCCCTCGGGGTATGGAAGAGGAGGTGGGAAGTAGAATCTGTTGGTTCCTGCTCTGCCTCCCACCCTCTCTGTAACTTTGCGGGATGACTCTTCCTCTCTGAAACAGCTTCCTCATCCATAAAGGAAAACAAATTCCTTGATAATAGCTACTTCACTAATGAGGGTTAGAAAAATTAGCAGATTTTTCTAATTTTTCTAATGTGTGAGGCACGGTGGCTCACACATGTAATCCCAGCACTTTGGAAGGCCAAGGTAGGTGGATCACTTGAGCTCAGGAGTTCGAGACCAGCCTGACCAACATGGTAAAATCCTGTCTCTACTAAAACTACAAAAATTAGCCTCTCGTGGTGGTGGGCACCTGTAATCCCAGCTACCCAGGAGGCTGAGGCAAGAGAATGGCTTAAACCCCGGAGGCAGAGATTGCACTGAGCTGAGATAGCACCACTGCACTCCAGCCTGGGTGACAGAGTGAGACTCCATCTCCAAAACAAAAAGAAACAAACAAAAAGAAAAAACATTAGCAGATGGGGAAGCTCTGCATATGGGGATTTAAGAACTGGCGGCTCTCACACCGTGCCTCTGACCCTCCTCTCCCCTCTGCACTTCCCAGGAGGAGCCGATCACTTTCTGTGAGGAAGCCTTCGTGTCCCACTACCGCTCTGGAGCCATGAGGCAGTTCCTGCAGAACGCCACGCAGCTGCAGCTCTTCAAGCAGGTGCCACCCTCCCTGGTCTGGCCTGGGTCTGGCTCCCTAGTGAGGATTTATTTCTACAGCTGTCTCCAGTCTGAGCACTGAGGCCACAGGCATGGATGGGACTCAGGCCCCAGGCGAAAGAGGCTCAGGGGAGGGGGATTGGGTGAAGAGGGCAGTCACTGACCAGACAGACCCTTTGCAAATCTGCCATGTGGTTTTCCAAGCTATCATAAACATGTAGCCAGCTTTTTAGAAAGTAACTTTCTTATTGAACCTCACTTTGTAAAAACTCCGTTGCAAAGGACCTTTCCTGCCTTGGATACAGTAAGGTGCCCCGCTGAATGCTTTTCCCCCTTTTCTTTGTACGAGCTGTTGTGCTTTTGTTCTTTCTTTCTATAGTTTATTGATGGTCGATTAGACCTTCTCAATTCCGGCGAAGGTTTCAGTGATGTTTTTGAAGAGGAAATCAACATGGGCGAGTACGCTGGTAAGAAGCATCTCATTTTCCTTTTGGGGCTGCAGGCTGCTATCGTTTAGGGTATGTTTGACAAGGAGTGGCAATGACTTGCTTTTCCTTTATTGGGGCTTAGGAAGAGAGATTTCAGCGTGGCTTTGAAATGTTTGAAGAATTCCTCTTCTTTTTCTGATAAAGTGTATACTGGCCCATGTGAAATCCCCCAGCCTAGGGTCAGATGCTTCCCCTGCGTAGACAAAGTCCAGTTAAAGTAGTGCCCCGTGTGGTCCACTGGGAAGCACACACAGTATTCAGTTAGGAGGCTTGGATTCAAGTCAGGGCTCTGCCTCCTCACTAGCTGCGAGACCCTGGGTGAGTCATTGCCCCTCCTTTAGCTAAAGTTCCTATCCATGCCCTGAGAGTACCATGTCCCACCTCACAGGATTCTTGTTGAGATTAAATCAGAATGCATGAGGAAAGGTTTGTGCAGTCATCCAGGACAGTCCCTGGCATGAGGGCTGTGTGCAATAAGTGTTTCTTTTCTCTTTTTTTTTTCTTGAGAGAGAGTCTTGCTCTGTTGTCCAGGCTGGAGTACGTGGCATGATCATGGCTCATGGCCGCAACCTCTGCCTCCAGGCTCAAGCGATTCTCCTGCCTCAGCCTCCTGAGAAGCTGGGATTACAGGCACGTGTCACCATGCCCAGCTGATTTTTGTATTTTTAGTAGACAGAAGGTTTCACCATGTTGGCCAGGCTGGTCTCAAACTCCTGACCTCAAATGATCCACCTGCCTCAGCCTCTCAAAGTGCTGAGATCATAGGCGTGAACCACCGCACCTGGCCCTGATTCTTTAAAATATGACAAATTACTGCTGAGTGCCTGGTCTCTGTAGATCTGAAGAACTGAAGGGCTTATTTTCTCATTTTTCAGAGGAGGCATCTGAGGCCCAGAGAGGTGTTGGTGGCTGAGTCTGCCTCTTGAATCCCAATATGACCTTCTTTCTAAATCCTATCACCTCAGTCTTTGGCAACGAAGGCAAAACCAGAAGCAAAATAACACCCATGCTGCTGGCCCCCTTATTGCTTTGTATGTGTCTGGTCTGGACTACTGTGATTTGTAAGCTCACAGAGCAAGACACAGTATCCGCCTGTAAATGTTGCAGGTCCTCCCTGCCTGTGCTGCTTGAAGAACGTAGTTAAGAAAACCACCATGGAGTCTAGGAACAGCAATAGCGAGTCATTGATAATCATTTCCTGAACACCTGCCATGTCCAGAGCCCCATGGAGAACAAACGGAGAACCCAGTTCTGCCCTCAAATAGTGTTAGTCAGGTAGGAGAGAGAAATGCATAACTAAAGACAAGCAAAAATTAAATCAATGCAGGAAAAGGAGTAGAAACAGATTTGGGTGCAGTTAGAATAGGGCTCTGTTAATCCTCACTGCGTAATGTGAGGGCTTGACAAAGGAGGCTGGGCTGGGGTTGTGTTCTCACACTTGCCTGTGAGTTCTGAGAAGACAGGCTTTAGGTGTTGCTAAACCAAGTTCACTTATTCACTGGGTTAGGACCCACCATTTAAAATGAATAGAGTTCACCAACAACGCCTCTGTTTTCTTTCCCTCTCACTCTCCGAGGGTTCAACGTGTGTCCGGCAGGGTCCTTTCAATGGGACACACAGCTCTGAGGGTTCCTGCTCTGGTGCCCCTCACAGCACTTCCCAGAATATGGATGTCTCAGTGCTGTTAACTATTCCAGAGGGCTGTTCAAAGGACATCACATCTGAACAGGCTGTCGGGTTTACTAAGCAGAGAGAGTAGGGTATGGTGACGAGGCGAGGGAGCGGCATTTGCAAGGGCCTGGAGGCCTGCAAGGATGCTGGCTTAAGGGCCCATGAGTAGTTTCCCATGGTGGGACATAAGGCGGTGTAGCGCCACAGCAGCACAGGATGGAGAGGCCGTGAGGCACGACGGGAGGAGAGTGGCAGGGCTGCTTCGGAGCCTGACGTCCAGCCAGCAAGCAGTGGGGCAGCTGCTGAGGGCTTGCAGTCAGGGCGCTGCATGACCAGCTCTGTTGGAGAAGGAAACTACGGCAGTGACTCGCTGCCGCCTCCTTTAAGAACAGGACATGGGACCCTCCACAGGATTCTCCAAGACCTGAATGCTGAAAGCAATTTTGGCCGGTCGTGGTGGCTCACGCCTGTAATCCCAGCACTTTGGTAGGCTGAGGCAGGCGGATCGCCTGAGGTCAGGAGTTCAAGACCAGCCCGGCCAACATGATGAAACTCTGTCTCTACTAAAAATAGAAAAAGCAGCCAGGTAAGGTGGCGGGTACCTGTAATTCAGGAGACTGAGGCAGGAGAATTGCTTGAACCCAGTAGCTGAGATCATGCCACTCCACTCCATTCTGGGTGACAGAATAAGACTCCATGTCAAAAAAAAAAAAGCAATTTCAAGACCTCCCGAGGGCAAATCACCTCTTGAAGTAACAGCTTCTCTGACTTCTCTTTTCCCAGGCAGTGACAAACTGTACCATCAGTGGCTCTCCACTGTCCGGGTAAGTGCACCCAGTTCTGAGCCCCCTGGACTCCCTCCTTAGCTTCCTGGCAGCCTTCCGCTTCCCTGTGCAGCCAGAGCACTCCATTCCCGCTGCTGGAGATGTCTTTCTTTTTAAAGCTAGGTTCCTCTCATGCCAGATGGAGACTAGGATGGGACTGTCCAAAGCCATCACTTGGTGGGGGCAGAAAAAGGCATGAGAGGCTTCCTCCTCTGCAGGAAGCCAGCCAAGGAAAGCTGAATGGAATGCTGTTGTCTTAGAGCATTTAGCGGGGGGTCTCCTTCTAGGGCCAGAGCAATTGTCATGATCACGGGCAAACCAAACACGCATCCCCCTTGCTGCTGTGTAACCTCTTCTCCTGGGAAGATGGAGAACCCGTCACTGGGAGGTTGACTGTTGTTGTGAACAGTGTCTTGTTATGTCAGGAGCCAGGTGCGTAGGGCTTCTGAAGCCTCTAAAGAATTTGAAATCTTGCCTTTCCCTTCCATCAGCTTGTAATTGAGGTGTCCTGAAGGCCTACTGTGTGCCAGGCACCATGCTGCATACTGGGGATACCGCAGGGAGCAGGGTACAGGCCCTCCCTGGGGGAGCTCCCTGTCTTGCTGGAGAGGCGGGCACGTCGCAGGCAGCGCCAGCATTAAGTGATAAGTGTCCCCTCCTGCTTATGCGCCAGCGCACTGCTGCCAGGCGCGTCCCTTGGAAGTGGCTGCAGTTGGCGGAGAGTAAGCAATTCCTCCATGAAAGACTTCCTTTGTTCCTCTTGTATGGCTAAACACAGCACTTGGCAAATCAGAGAGGAGTAATAAGGACTTGTTGATTGATTGATAAAGGGAGTTTCAATACTCCAAAGGACCATTTAAATGGGATACTGAGTAATTTTGGAAAGCAGTATGGAATAAATGAGTGGGTGAAAATTTCCTATTGTCCTACAACGTAGAATGCTTTCTAGGTCAAATTGTAATGTTTTTAATTAAAGCTCAAAATGTCTAATGTGGGCAGTTACCAAAAATTGTGCTAAAAGTTAAGGCCAATAATTACATTACTATGTCTTATTCTCTTAGGTACCCACTGGTTCCAGCCTCTCTCCATCCGAATCAGTTTTTTTAAACAACCACAGACCTGATTCTGTGATGAATTTGATTTAAAACGCTCCATACTGTAGACCCCTTAGCCTGGCATTCCAGGCCCTTCATGAGCTGGCCCTATCTGGCTTCCCAGCCTCGCTTACTGCTTTTCTCATGATATAGTCATGGGAGTGTATCACGGTACAGTACAGTAGCCACTTGTCACAGCATACACCATGGCTTTTCAGCTTCTGCACTTTTTTTATGTGCTATTTCCTGTCCCTAAAATGTTCTCCTCCCGTCTCCTACATCAACTCCTATTTATCCTTCATGGACCAGGTCAAATGTCTCATCCTCCAAGGCCTTCCCTGATCTCCCAGGTCTCCACGCTCCCTCTGCACACAGCCACTGCAGCCTTCATCACCTGCTGTTGGTTATTTACTGCGCTGTCTTGCCTCTCCAACTGGAGGTTTTAGAAGGCAGAGACCAGGCCTCCCTTGGCCTAGTGCCTTCAGAACCCTCGCGATGTGTCTGCAGGGATGAGACTGAGAAATGGATTCACGGACAGCTATGAAAACATCCCCTGTGCACTTCAGGTCCTTCCACTGCCTCCTTTGGGAGCGGGAAGGCCTTCCCTCCTCCTTTCTCCCACTTTTGCTCCTAAAGAAAGTGGGCAGGAAATTGCTGTGTTGGATTCAACTAAAGCCATGGTGAACATTTGTGGCTATTCATTCTTTCCTTTTCTCAAGATTTAGATGTTAAGGAAGGCAGCCTACCAGAGAGATTTAAAAAAAAACAACACAGAAAACCAAGGCAAGAAAAGGAAGTTGCACGGTGAGGGCAGTTTGTTTTCCAACGATCCTGGCTGATTAGGGCCCCACTTTCTGCCCCGGCTTGGTGTCAGCTGTGGAGTCCACAGTTATTAAACTTACCTGAGTGTCATCCGTGGTAACTAGAATTTCTTGAAAAGCCACACGTGCCCATAGGGAAGCTCTTGCCTTAGGCAGCCTGTGATCCACTTCCCTCCAGTCAGGGAACAGGTACCAAGAAGAACATGGAGCCCAGAGTCCCCCTCTGCCAGGAATCACACTCCACAGCCCCAGCCCACACACACCCACCCAGAGCTGCTCCGCCATGACCATCACTAACTGGCTGGACCAGTTATCATCCAGGCCTGTTTCTTGATGTGAATTTACATACCTTTGAAATGTTGCTTAACTTGATTGAAGAGAAGCAGTCTTTGTTGGTGTTAGATGACTCTGTCATCAGCCCAAATTGCTAATTGACATTTTTATTATAGAAAGGAAGTGGAGCAATTCTGAATACCGTAAAGACGAAAGCAAACCCGGCCATGAAGACTGTCTACAAGTTTGTAAGTACTGGTCTTGCTCTCAGGAGCCAAACAAATCAGTCCCTTAGCATAATGACACTCTTTATTTACTTATTTTTGAGACAGGGTCTTGCTCTGTTGCCTAGGCTGGAGAGTAATAGCATGATCACAGATCACTGCGGCCTTGACCATCAAGTCTCAAGCAGTCTTCCCACCTCAGCCTCCCGAGTAACTATAACTGCAGGTGTGCACCACCATGCCTGGCTTTTTTTTTTTTTTTTTTTGGTAGAGACAGCTTTCACTATGTTACCCAGGCTGGTCTTGAACTTCTAGACTCAAGCAGTCCTCTTGCCTTGGCCTCCCAAAGTGCTGCAGTTACCAGCATGAGCTGCTGCATCCAGCCAAGCGATGAGACTCAGGTGTACCTGGTCCTCTATTGCAGAGATGACTCAGGCTGCTGAGCTCTTTCCTAAAGGTCTCAGTGTTCTCCAAATTATTTAGCAGATTTTATAACCAGTTCAGTGATGTTTTTAATGTATAGTGTTGCTGCTCACATTTGCCACAGTAGAGAAATAGGAGGCTACTGGTTTTAGCTTTTAAAATGTAGACTAGGTGGCTGCAATGCAGACTGCACCCTGCCTCTGTTTCTGAGACCCGGAAGCATGGTCTATCTGGTGTCTGGCAAAGCCTTCCTGCAGGCATCCCCCATATTAGGTCAAAATAAAGCAGCTCCTTTGCGGGTGACTGAAGAGTGTTCGTGGTGGGATACACCGCTTAATTTTTGTCCCAAATTCTTCATCATCTCTTTGATCACTGCCCTATAGGTAATGCATTACTTGTAAGACTCGTGTCCACAGCCGAGTGGAAATAGGAGAACACATCTGTTCCTGGCACTCCATCTTTCCCAAGCATCAAGTATTTTTTCTTATGACTTCTCTTCCTTGCTAATTTGACCGTGAGCCACTGAAGTGGGGTGGTTCTACTTTATTTCCATTTTTAATTTTGTTAGTCCTCTCTGTGCTTAAACTGTCGTTATTTTAGCAGGGTTGGTGGCTGCCAGCAGAACCACGCAGGTCTAATATGACCTGAAATCAAAGCCAGGGTATCTGCCAAAATGAGGTTTAGGAAATGACATGGTAGAAACCCAGCAACGTGTCTGTTCCGGCCATTCAGCCTGGGCAGAAAATTGGCCCTGGGGCCTTGCACTGGTGACATAGAATGGATATTCTGAATCTTGCAGCCAGAAACGCGGCTGCTGTACTCTTACTAGTAGCTGTCACCAGGCTGCCGAGATAAATAATTATAGAGAGCAGAAGAAGGGCTTTGGAAGGAAAAGAAAAAAAAAATCTGTGCCATCAAAATGCAGAAAATAAAATCTCTGCAGCCTCTTTAAGGGTTCTTTTTTTTAACCTTTTACCGTTGTATTTGTTTTCATAGCCATTATGTTTTCGACTTGATGATCCCATTTTTCCTCCCTTTTTCTAGTAATCAGAGAAGGTGATTCTCGACGGACTGAAATCAAGCACAGTCCCTGCTGGAAACAGAAAGGGAATCTTAACTTAAATTAATTTTTCATGCAGGCAAAAGATCATGCAAAAATGGGAATAAAAGAGGTGAAAAACCGCTTGAAGCAAAAGGTACTTGAAGTTCTTATTCAAAATGTATAAGCACCGTGTATGAAATGCATGGCCACAAAAAAGTATGATGGGATCAATAGAGGGCTGTTTGATACAGTGTTGTTAACACACTTCAAAATGCATTACCAGCTGTCCGGGAGTTTTCACACTGTTATAAATATTCACAGACAAAAAACTGTCTTCAAATAACATTAAGACTCTGGCTTAAACCCACAAAGGCAAGCAAGTTCAGAGCTACCACTGTCGGGCTGTCCCTTGCCCACCCCACCAGGCCTGGGTTCACAGGCGTCTGTAGAAATTGGCTTGGCATCGCCATCTGGCACCTGCCCACCCCCTATGGCCGACATCTGCCTGAGGGCCAGTGGTAACCAAAACCAAGAAGCATCTCCAGGGAATGATTACCATGGTCCAGCACACACGTGGCCACCATGCAGACACGGCACAGGGGGTGGGGCTGAGCAGAATGCCATGGGCTTACCTTGCCTTGGGGGACTAAGTGAGGAGAACCCAGTGGGCACTGCTGAGACTCTGAGTGGGAAGGAGAGGGCTCTGATTGTCTTCACCGGCCACCAGTAAAACTGGGATATCATCCTGACTATGTCCTGGCTAAGATTTCCCCAGCCTGAATCTCTGTTTTCTTTAATCTGACTTTTTTATATTTTATTTTATTTTAATGTTTTTATTTCTGTAAGCTTTTGGGGGAACAGATGGTGTTTGGTTACATGAGTAAGTTCTTTAGTGGTGATTTGTGAGATTCTGGTGCACCTATCACCTGAGCAGTATACAATGAACCCAATTTGTAGTCTTTCATCCCTCACCTGCTTCCCAGCCTTTCCCCCTGAGTCCCCAAAGTCTGTTGTGTCATTCTTATGCCTTTGCATTCTCATAGCTTAGCTCCCACTGTTACTAAGAACATACAGTGTTTGGTTTTCCATTCTTGAGTTACTTCACTGAGAATAAGCGTCTCCGATCCCATCCAGGTTGCTGCGAATGCCATTAAGTCATTCCTTTTTATGCCTCCAGCCTGAATGTCGAGACTTAAGACAGTGAGGTGACTGTAACAAGAGGCTTTTTAATATGATTATGAATGCCATCATCGTTATGACTGTTGCCACCCTTCTTTAAGCTCCTGTTAAGGGTGGTCCAGGCTAGGAGCTTTCACACTTAGTTCTCAGAACAGCCCTATGGAGTATTGTTCCCATTTCACGAGTAAACAGACTGCAGTTCAGAGGTGAAGTCATTGCCGAAGGCCACCCTGAGCCTAGCAGAGTCGGGCTTGGATTCCAGCTCCGTCGCCTTGTGGCAGCTGTACGTTCTTACCACTACCGCATGCACACTGCCTTCCTCAAACAAGTGTTTTGTTTTCCAAAAGATGTTTGGGATCCCCTACTTCATTATCCCTGTGCCCCCAAACGCACCACTCTAATAAGGGCCTTTGTCTATCTCTGCAGTTTTTAAAAAATTGAAAGCAGTTTTAATTTTCTGAAGTCAGTAAGGACCACTAATTAACTTGAAAGGGTCGAAGGAATTGATTCCTTTCTTTTAATTGGAAAATAATTTGCTCTGACTAAGCATTTAAATTCTTAGTTTCAGCTGAGAGTGGATTTTTAGCAGCTGAGATTCACATCCTGAAATAAAAGCTCTGTAATGTAAATCCAGATAGACCTTAAACTGTAGTCTGTTTGCACCCTGCCAGAGACTGGCAGGTGGCATTCTTTACTTGGATATTATTTAAGTCCCTAAATATAGCTTTTTATCTCCCATCCCAGTTGCATGTAGCTGATTGGATTGCAGATATAAAACGGAGTGGCAGGGAGCAGTGAGTTTTCCCTCCTTGATGCCTGGATCGTAAGTTCTGGTTGGTATTTGAATATCCCCTGAAGTAAGCAAAGAAAGGGGTCCCTCCTCAGGCAGAGGCCCCATGAGCCCTCATTGGTCAATTGCCCTCTCTCCAGACCATTAAGCTACAGACATCACCTTACCTCCCTACTTGTATGTACAAGCCTCTGGCTTTGGAAAATCCCCTTCTTATGATATGTAACGTTTCTGCAAATAACCAGTTAAGCTCAGATTTTTAAACGTGTTTCTTCAAAGGTTTGTTTAAACAATCTAGATCACTTTCCTTCCACGCTATCTTCCCTTCCGTTCCTTGATAGTGTCTAAAGCAGATGTCTCCCTCCCCTTCCCTTCCCCCTGCCAGTCTTTTCAAGAATAGCTTCAGGAGATAATGTTCTATAGAGAGTGTCAGTACATTTCAGGTGACACAAATGGTGAAGGCATTTTATAGAAATGTGGCTTGTCACCATCGGACTGTTGACAGATCTATTAGTGCACCCTTTTCAATTTTCACTTTTCCCCCCTTCGGTCGTACAGATTTCTACAGACTTGATATTTTGCAGTTGTTCTTGGAAGAGAGCTATTTTGTAATTGAAACTCTAGCATTGCTCGCATCTACGGGACTTGGGGCTCCAGCACTCTCCAGCGCCTTTTCTTGAACTAATTTAGGATTTGGCTGCACCTGACCTCACATAGCAGTAGAAAATATTTCCTTGGCTGTTTTTGTCCTTCTCCCTGCTGCCCCCTCCCCTTCATCAGGCAACGGGTGTACCTCGTGAATGTACCCCAGATGCCTCTAATACAGACATCTCAAGTTTGGTTTCTGCCACGAAATCGAGGCAATTCCCAACAAAGATCCAATTTTCAAATGTGCTGGGTTGCCACCTGGCCTCCTCTAACTCTGCATAGCAATGGTGACCTCGCAGATATAATCAAGAACCCAAGCTTGCCCTCTTCACCCTCGCCTTGGGTTTGAATTGCAAATAGAAAATGTGGGGCCGACCTGTGGAGAGGTCACCATGGTGTGTGGAGGGTCCATCTCTAATATGACTGAGCTGGGTCCCTTCTCCATCCCTTGTTCATTTGTGCTGCACATTTTCAAAGCATCTGAAATCAGAGCTTTCAGGATATCTGTGTGACCATTGGCAAATAATTGTTAATAGATCCGATGGTGTGGCTTTATTCCATACCTGCTCTGCTTCAACCCAACAACAAAAAAAGAAGGATGGATAACATTTTTCTCTAGATAAACGGAGCGAGGTGGTCAGGTTCTTCCATAGCTTGGCCTCCTTTGAAGTGTGACTTGCTCAAAATTAGGAAAAAGAAGAAATGGCAAAGATGCTACCCAGCCATCGCTTTCTAAGGAAGAATGTAGTGCTTTCATCTGGAGTGTCTCCCTGCAGAAGAATGCCTCCTGGATGGGCTTGTGACTGTCAACAAATTGCATTCCACTGCAGCACCAGGCAGGGCTGGCACGAGAATGCCCTGCTTTAAAAGCAGTGGTGCAAATACATTTCTCCTCACCTGCAGGCAGCATTAAGATATTCACATAGGGATGCCTTCTTCTGCCTTTTGAGGAACGCCTGAAATTTTTCTTTTTCTTCAATATCAAAATGATTTAGCCAAATGGACCCATTTCACAGCGCTTTGTAAAGTTTCTGAATCTTTTGTGTTTTTATTTTCTTTTTTTCTTTTTTTGAAACAGGGTCTTACTCTGTCTTCCACGCTGGAGTGCAGTGGTGCCGTCACTGCAGCCTTGAGCTCCCAAGCTCAAGGGATCCTCCTGCCTCAACCTCCAGAGTAGCTAGGATGACAGGCATGCACTACCATGCCTGGCTAATTTTTTTTTAGAGACAGAGTTTTGCTCTGTTGCCCATACTGGTCTCACACTCCTGGGCTCAAGTGATCCTCCCTCCTAGGCCTCTCAAAGTGCTGGGATTACAAATCTTTGATCTTTAAAAGACAAATTGAGCTTGTTGATTTAGAGTCTCTGTGATTGAAAGGAGCAAATTCACAGTTGGTTTCACAGAGGCTTGAATTTCTGGCCAAACAGTTCCCATTGAAGGGAGTGAGTAAGTGTGCGTGGGGCAGGGAGAGTTAGGTAGACTCTTGTAGAACAGATGCTTTCACACCTTATCACACAACTGTCAGCTCCCTGTCTCCCGACACATTAAAATACGCTGCAGCCTCAATCACAGAAATTCCAACTTTGGTTACTATTTTGATGTCGATATTCATATTTTTCATTTGCATTTGCTGTGCTGTGAGGTGGCCTGGGAAAAGAAGGGTGCAGCATGAGTCTGAAAATGGAGACGGGAGTTCTCACACCCATAGCGTGAGTCAGATGGGAAGGCCTCTGCTTCACTCCCATAGGGGCCGGCCTTTCAACTCCCCCACATGGTGATGTGGTGTTTGGGCTTCTGAGGCAGGCAAGCAGGGCTCAGTGCTAGTTGTGTAGGATATTAACTGTGTGACTTTGGGTAAGTTACTAGACCTCTCTGAACCTAGTTTTTCTCATCTGTAAACTACTGGATAGCTGGAAGGAGTAGAAGAGATAATGTGTTGAAACAGCAATACTTAGTAGCCACTTAATGAGAGTTTCCCTTTTGTCGGTCTTTTTTTTTTTTTTTTTTTTTTTTTTTTTTTTTTTTTTTCAGACACAGTCTCACTTTGTTGCCCAAGCTGGAGGGCAGTGGTGTGATCTCAGCTCACTGCAACCTCTGCCTCCCAGGTTCAAGTGATTCAGCTGCCTCAGCCACCCAAGTAGCTGGGATTACAGGCACCCACTACCACAGCTGGCTACTTTTTATATTTTTGTAAAGACAGGGCTTTGCCATGTTAGCCAGGCTGGTCTCGAACTCCTGACCTCAGGTGATTCTCCCGCCTCGGCCTCCCAACGTGCTGGGATTACAGGCATGAGCCACTGTGTCTGTCCCTCCCTGTCTTCTTATGTCCCACATCTGAAACAGCCAGTCTGCCCAAATACCCATGTGCGCACACCTGGAGACCATGTCCAGGGTGAGTGGATTACCGCCCTTGAGGTTGTCCACACAGCCACCAGAGGAATCTTTGTAGGACCCAGCACTGACCAAGTCACTCCCTTGGTTAGAACATTTCGGACCTTTCCAACCTTCCACCACCTTGCCTGAGGGCGGCCCACGGGTGGAATGCCCCAGCCACTGGACCACAGCATGCCCTGCCGTCTGCCTCCCTGGGCCCAGTGCTCTACTGTCTCCTCACTGCCTCGTAAGTCCTTTCCTTGGCTCCCAGCCCAACCCCTACTGAAGACTACCCAGAACCCTCTTTGTCCTCTAGTCTCCTGAGATCCTGGGTCCATACCTCCCCGATTTCTCATGGATACTCATGTCCAGAGACCTATCGTATGCCATGCCTGCCTTCTCCTCAGAAGAGCGGAGGTTAGATCATAGCCATGATTTGTGATTCTAGTAAATGCTGAAGGAAAATGATAGGAATATGATGACCACTAAATATTTCTTCCACATGTCATTGTTTTGTTTTTTGAGACAGAGTCTTGCTCTGTCGCCCAGGCTGGAGTATAGTGGCATGATCTCAGCTCACTGCAACCTCCACCTCCCTGGTTCATGCCATTCTCTTGCCTCAGCCTCTCAAGTAGCTGGGATTACAGGTGCCCGCCACCACACCCAGCTAATTTTTGTAGGTAGAGGCAGGGTTTCACCATGATGGCCAGGCTGGTCTCAAACTCCTGACCTCAGGTGATCCTCCTGCCTTGGCCTCCCAAAGTGCTGGGATACAGGCGTGAGCCACTGTGCCCAGCCCCCATGTCATTATTTTAAATGGCTATATCAGATTTTATCCAATGAACATATATACATTATTTAATATTCTCATTGTTGGCCCTTCCATGAGTTCCAATTTTTTCTAGGTAAATATCCTTATAGGTAAGACTTAGAAGAAATTCTTATTATTTCATTAGGATAACTTTCTAAAAATGGGATCTGTGGGCCAAAGGGCATGTAGATCTTTTGGGTTTTCATATAAATTGCCAATTTCTATTCCCACGAGAAGGGTATGAGAGTACTTGCTTCCCATGCCCTTTGCCGACAGCTACATTAGTTCTTAGGCCACAGTTTCTTTAATCATGAGTGTCAAAAGTTGCTGATCTTACATATAGCTCCCTACTATGTGTAAGATCTCTACCAGGAGATAGAGCAGAGAATTTGAACGCCCCCCGCCGCCTTGTTTTTTTCTCAAGACAGGGTCTGACTTTGTTGCCCAGGCTGTAGTGCAGTGGCGTGATCACGGCTCACTGTAGCCTCAACCTCCCCAGGCTCATGTGCTCCTCCCATCTCAGCCTCCCAAGTAGTTGGGAATACAGGCATACACTACTGCATCCAGCTAATTTTTATTTTATTTTTTTGTAGATGTGGGGTTTCCCCATGTTGCACAGGCTGGTCTTGAACTCCTGAGCTCAAGGGTTCCTTCCACCTCAGCCTCCTTTTAAAGCGCTGGGATTACCGGTGTGAGCCTCCACACCCGACCTCTATTTCTTTCTTGACTTGGGCTCCTCCTGTTCTGCTGCCTGTGACTTCCTGGGAGGAAGCTGTTGTCCTTCCCCAGGTGGAGGAAATAGTAAACAGGCTAATAAATCGGTGGTGTGTACCACAGGACTTTATAAGAAACCTTTTACATCTTTGGATCTTCTACTAAATGAAGGTACAGCACTGCTTTTTGACACATAGGTACATCTGTATATTGGGCACATTTCCCTTCCACATGTTTAACAAAGATTTATTTGACAGCATGTACTAGATTCAAGACTCTAAGTTAGAGAATTCAAACCCCAACAAACTTACAGTTGATAGGGATACAAAAATAAGATAGTGCAAAGCACGGCAGCCTATGAGCAGTGTAACCAGGGGCCTCTGAGGAGAAGCTTACATCAGAGGACTTGTTGAGCAGTTCCTCAATTCAGAATACCTTCACTTGTGCTGTCGTTATGGGTTGATGTGGCATCAAAGCACCAGGACTCACATAGCTCTGCGTTCGTCCATCTGCTAACTCTGTGGCTTTGGGTAAATTCCCTCTTCTGAGCCCTATTTCCTCACCTGTAAAAGCAGGATAAACTCATTTGCCTGTGATCATTGTGGGAACTAAATGTGAGAATAAAGGTCAAGGGTCTGGAGAAGCGCAGGGGTAGGCCGTCCACACAGGGAACCGCGTCTTTTTAGCAGGTGCTCTCTCCATTTTGCAGGGGGTAAGGATCTGAGGTTCAATTTGCACAGTGCTGTGACATTTTTCAAAGCTTCCTCATATCTCATTTCACCCATTCTCCTGGTAGCTTTGATGTTTGCCAAGCAGGTGGTAGTCTCCCATTGCAAAAATAAAGCAATAGGTGCATAGAGGTTGAGGGAATTGGAAAGATTAGACAACCAGTTAATGGAAAAAACAAAACTAAAAGATGGTATTTTTACTTACAAGTGTGAACTAGGACGCATTTTCCAAAACAACTACATGAATTGTTCTTTTTTTCTTATTTATTTATTTATTTTTGAGACGGAGTCTCTGTCACCCAGGCTGGAGTGCAGTGGCACGCAATCTGGGTTCACTGTAACCTCTGCCGCCTTGGTTCAAGCGATTCTCCTGCCTTAGCCTCCCAAGTAGCTGAGATTACAGGTGCCTGCCACCACACCCAGCTAATTTTTGTATTTTTAGTAGACATGGGGGTTCAACATCTTGGCCAGGCTGGTCTTGAACTCCTAACCTTGTGATCCACCCGCCTCAGACTCCCAAAGTACTGGAATTACAGGCGTGAGCCACCGTGCCTGGCCATATTGTTCTTTTTTTCTTTTTAAGATAGAGTTTTGCTTTTGTTGCCCAGGCTAGAGTGTAATGGCATGATCTCAGCTCACCACAACCTCCGTCTCCAGGGTTTAAGCGATTCTCCTGCCTCAGCCTTCTGCGTAGCTGGGATTACAGGGGCATGCCACCACACCTGGCTAATTTTGTATTTTTAGTAGAGACAGGGTTTCTCCATGTTGGTCAGCCTGGTCTCGAACCCCCAATCTCAGGCGATTTGCCCACCTCAGCCTCCCAAAATGCTGGGATTACAGGTATGAGCCACTGCACCAGGCCTCTTTTTTTCTAAATAGCTATTACCTTAGAGTTTTCTATTAATACCAATATTTTCTTACCATGTTACCTTGCAGCTTCATTATATTGTCAGCCAAACACAAACAGGCACACATACCTGCACAAAAAATTTTACCTAAACCAAAAGTGAATTTGTTCATGTTTGACCTTATCCGCTCTCTCATATCTATCCTGAAGGATCTTCACCTGGATCCAAAATGCCCCTTTTGCCCATTGTTGCTTTTTAGCACAGATGGAACCCCTCCCCCTCTTTTTCCACTTGGCCTGAGCACCTCAGGACAGCCCCTTTCCAAAAGAGCTGTTTCTGTTTGACCGTCAACAACCTCTTTCATCGCTGAGCCTGAGACTGGCTGATCAAATGTGGGCCACTTGATCCAAGCCCTCCCTGTAAAGCCAAGAGGTCATCATCTCCCTTTTGTCATTTACCAAGCATTAGAGACTTCCCCAGGACTGACCTCTCCGTGCAGCCCTGATTCCATAGGAAAGGAGGCCAGCTGATACGAAGCTGGATGTATAAGGTCAAATACTGGTGGTCGGGGGGTGGGTTGTATAATTCCTATAATTTACTGAATAGCTAATAATGTTCTTGACACTTGTGTTTCATTATCTGTCTCCTTTAATCTTCATGCTACTCTAGCCCCATTTCACAGACGAGGAAACTGAGGCTCAGAGATGTATATATGTTTCTTCTTTCGTGTATTCTTTTTCAATAAGAGACCGCTTTCCTCCATGTCCCACCATTCTGTCTTAGCTGAGAAGTTAGGAGCAAGCAAGCATCAAGTCTCTCATATGCGGAATTTAATGAGTATTAAGAATATATGTTTTGTTGACCAAAATGTGTATCTTGCATTTATTATTTAATTCTGGCTGTGAGATATTTTTATTTGGTAAGAAAAATGATTATTTAAATGATAATTATTTGTACACATGTTTTCTGCCGTGTTCCAATGAAGATTTAAGCAATTTCCTTCGCTTGAATAAAACACGGGATCCTTATTGCTTGAGTGGGCCCATCCGTGTTTCCAATAGCCCATGTGTACAGTCAGCTGCCAGCTTCAGCTACCAGAGCCATGACCTGCCTTTTTCACTTTGGGGTTTTTCTTTTCCTGGTAAATTGACTTCATTCATCAGAAGCACAAATTAAATGTAAATTTCTGGATTTAAAAAGATTTCTTTGGTCCGTAAATGTTTCCAAAGTCAGAGTCCTGATTCAGACTTCAATCTTTTTATTTCCTGAAGATAAAGATTAGGGATAGGAAAGGGTAGGAACAAACACATCTTATTCACAAACAGCAACATCATCAGTAAACAAATGTGGAAAAAGTGTCCATAGTCACAAATAATTAAAGTAATGCAAATTAAAGCAACAATGAGGTCTAATTTTTCACCTATCAAATTAGCGATACATTTTTTAAATGATACCATTCACAAGTCCCGTGAAACTGGTAATGCATCCATTGCTAGTAGTTGGTGTAAATTGGAAAGCAATTTGATAGAATGAATAAAAAGCCTTGAAAATGTTTATATCTGTTGACTTAGTAATTTCATTCCTGGGGATTTCCATAAAAAGAAATAATACGAAAGAAAGAAAAACTGCAGTATTTATCACTGGCATTTTGAAAGTTAAAAAACAATGAAAAATAATAGAAAGAATCCTAAATGCCCGATAGTAATAGAATATTGAATACGTGGTGTATTAAATTATTGTATATCTGCTCAGTGATATATGCATTCAGTAAAATTTTTGTGATGACTTTGTAGCAACATGAAAATGCTTATATTAGGAAAAAGCAGGATATAAAATTATGCATGAGCTATGATTGCAAGTAATTTTTAAATGTCTGCATGTGGACAAAGTGAATATATAAAAATGAAAATAGCCATGGAAGAGAGTAGGATGAGCCATAATAATTGTTTTCCTCACTGTTGGGAATTATTATGTTAATGTTTATAATTTAACATGGATGGTTTTGGTTTCTCTAGTTCTTGAAAGTCAAAGTGCCAGGTTAGCGCCCCATTCCTTCCATCTTCATCAGGAGGACAGGTTCAGAATGTCACGGAGAGAGTCGCGTGGCAGGCCTCTCCGTTGTAGGGTGAGAGGGAGCACAGGTGCCAGAACTCCACTGCAAACCCCTCACCATCCTTGTCCCTGCAGGACATTGCCGAGAATGGCTGCGCCCCCACCCCCGAGGAGCAGCTGCCGAAGACTGCACCGTCCTCACTGGTGGAGGCCAAGGACCCCAAGCTCCGAGAAGACCGGCGGCCAATCACAGTCCACTTTGGACAGGTGTGTACCCTGCCCTCCTAGGTGTCCATTTTGGTTTTTCGGATTTTCGTTTTTAGCAGCAGCTGTAGCACATGCAGCAGTCGGTTTCACATTTCAGTTCTCTTTGGCAGTGCAGCTCCATGGAAGTTTTCACATCTTTAAATGTTTATTTGGTGTAAACACATTTTGGAGGCAAATTTTAAAAACTTGGAGAAGACAGCATGGCTGAGGTCATAAATGAGCGGGATGTTGAATGAAGTCATTAGATGCACTGATGCCTCCCCTACGCCAAGGCACTCTGCTTAAGGTGCCTCTGTTAGCTAAGCATCTCATTAGAACACTTTAGCATCCCGGGCCCTTCTTTGCACCTTCAAATAAAAGGCAACAAGCGAAGTCTTAAAAAAAAATCAATTAGGAGTTCTTTATTAATGTACTTCCTGAAAATCAATATCAGGAGTTGTGCTTCTGAGAGTAAACACTCGTGCTACAATTTTACAGATTCAATTCTTTAAATAACTGTTTTCAACAACCTAAGCTTTGAAAAATTATCTATTTTTTTCCCTTAAGTAAAACATTGCACTCTGTATAGAAACTAAAATTTTTTATCCCCTTCCTGCTTGTAGTTATATTTTTGGTTGAAAAAGATTGTGTACCCTTTCCTACATATCTTGAATTGACTTTTGGTTAGTGAAAGTCGTCATTTGGAGGGATTTATGAGAAATGGCTCTTTTAGCAAGATGTGGCTATAACAAGAATTTGCAGGGTTATTTATTTTTAAATCACCTGATTCTGTAGCCATTTATTAGATGATGCATGATTCAGAGTCTTCATGGTTTTTATCTTAAATGTGATTGCTATTTCTCTATCTGTAAAGAACCTAGAAGCCTACGCTCCTGTTTTGAACAGACCTTTATCCGGGGCCTACTATGCACCAGCCATTGAGCTATTCAGAAATGAAGGGAACTAACAGAATTCTTGCTCTAGGTTATTACCGTAAGGGGCGAGTTGGTTGGAACAGAAAAGCCACTCTTCTCTAATCAATATTTTCAGATAATATACGTTTATACATCTTTAACTTGGGGAGGTTCACCCCTTTTCTGATTTTATACTTAAAAGAATGTTGTAAAAATTGAAATGAAATGCAAGAAAGAATCCACAGGGTGATACTCATTTAGTTAATGAGTATTTTCAAATTGCACTGTGTCTGCACCCCTGAAGAGCTGCCTCCCCCAACCCCAGGCTCAGGCCCTGTTGGAGAAATCCGCACCCCAGTTCCCTGGCTGTGTTTGCTGAAAGCACAGCCCCTGGTTGTCACCAGCGTGGCATTCCAGAGTCAGCTTCCTGCTTTCCTTTGTCCTCATTCCTGCACACACTAACCTTCCCATGAAAGGAGCCCCTCACTGGAGTTTGGAGCCCATTACAGAGAAAGAGGGGGCGGGGGAGAGGGATTTCATGGTGTTAAACATTCCATTTTCGAGACACACAAAAAAAGGAGGCCCTATTTGAAATGGAGAAAGACCCTCTTTCCATTTCAGCCAGAAGTAGAGATTCTTTAATGTCATTCCCAGCTAAATGCAGAATAAGAGTATGTGTGTGTGCACGGGTGGGGGATAAACAATTAAAAAAGCCACCCCAAACTCTGTTGAAATAAGAGCTGTCTGTGCCTTCACAGGTCTGCAAACTGGAGAGGATGAAAGTGGCTTTTTTTCCCCGTTTGTCACTTCCCTCACGTGGCTGCCAGCATTATGCAAGTGTACAGGAAGGCAGGATTTTTTTTTTAATGCATGCATGCGGATTAAGGTCAAGCCCCTAGTATCAGCCATGCAGCGGGCTCTCCCTTCCAGCTGCAGCCGCAGAGCCTACCCACAGCCGCGAGATGCCTTAATTGAGACGTGCTGTCAAAGTGACAAACACATTTGCATACAGTCTACACTCTATTTATTTCCTCTGGAAAGGTCTACAGTCTGCTGTTGGTTGAACATTCTTAATCAGTTTGCTGTAAGTGAACTGCCAGCTAGCTCAGTTGTGCCGGCCCCTTCTTCATTAGGTGACAGATTAGCTGCAGGGGGAGTGGGGGTTGCGCCAGGGAAACCACGGACCCCTTTCTTTTAACTCTTTGCATCTTTGCCTTCATGGTAGGTTGTTCTTGAGTCTTTTCCTGGGTCTCTGATTTGATGGGCTGTTGACCGTAACGGGTAGCGTTTCTAGAGCACCTGCTACCGGCAGGCGTGAGTTGTAAGGACTTGATATTCTTCCCAAAGAACAGCCTCGAGTTTCATTTCAAAAATTTTTACCACATTCTGTTACCATCTATACTGTTATTTTTACTTGATAGTTTTCTGTAAACAAGACTCAGACCAGACATCTACACCAAGCTTAGCCTCATCTTCAGAGATGCCGTTGGTAAAATTATAGGTTTGATATACTAGTCCAAGTTTTTTCTAACATACGAAACAATTTTAAGTATTCATCTGTGGATCACCTAAAGCACTTATGTAGCCCTAGTGGTGTATATTCTCTCTTTTTGGAAACCAACAGACTCCTCAGTATCTTTTTTTGTTGTCTCCGCCATATCCCTTTGAGGAAGGGACCATTAGCCCCATTTTACTGACCCCAAGCTGGAGTCAGAATCATGAAGGAACCTGTCCAGGCCACTTCACCAGCTTAGAAACCCAAGCCCGGACAGCCCACCTCAAGTCCACCCCAGCTCTCAAACCAGGCAGGGACTGCAGCAGTGTGATACATCTGTTAAAGCTGCTGTGCCCTACCCTGGGCAAAATCATCTTAACCAATCAGAGAAAGCACCTATTTTAACCTCAAAAAAATCCTTACCTTGGATCTGTGTTTCTGTGGATTTCATTCTTTAAGAACGCTTAGCTTGCCAGTGGGGATGGAGACCGTTGAGATCGTTGCCTTCATGTCTCCACCTTGCAAAGCCGGTGCCTGTGCAGCCAGCCAGGGCAGCTCCACAGAGACCTCTGACAGCAGCTCTGCAGCGGGGGCTGGTGAGAGGTGAGCTTAGTGTCGAGGCAAGAGCTGCTACCGCTGGGGGAGAGAAGGTGCTGCCTTGCCCTCTGTCCCAGTGGAGTTCCTCCTTCCAGGCTGTGACCATTCCTCCACTTCAGCATGCATCCATTCATCTATCTGTTGAGACCTACCATGTCTAAGATAAATAAGTTCTCAGTCCCCACCGTTTTGGGACATAATGATAAGACAGACCAGCAGACGGACAGGCCCAATTGGAGCAATAAAGACAATGAGGGAAGTGGGCTCCAAGCGCTCCCAGGGCCCCACAGAGGCTCCCTCTTTCTCCAGGTCTGCTGCATAGTCATAGTCCACTTTAGAGTCCCAAGTCGGACCATAGTTAAAAGATATTTTGTCAATAGCCTGACCAACACGGTGAAACCCCGTCTCTACTGAAAATACAAAAATTAGCCAGGTGTCATGGCATGCATCTGTAATACCAGCAGGCAGGAGAATCGCTTTAACCCAGGAGGCAGAGGTTGCAGAGAGCCGAGATCGCACCACTGAACTCCAGGCTGGGCGACAGAGTGAGACCCTGTCTCAAAACGAAAAAGATATTTTGTCAACAAACTGAACTCCCTAGTAATTCATTTGTTTTCTAAAGCAGACGTATGTTGGGTCGCTCAGCTTGTAAGGAGGAAAGTAAATAGATTTTTAGTTAGCCTCTGCCTCCTGATCGCCTAGTTTCTTTAAGAATTCAAAAGTATCAACTTGAGAATGCTTGTTCCTGCCTTCGAAGATGTTACAGTTTAGAGAGGCTTTAAATTACTATCTTCCCCTAATCAAGTTTAGTGTCTTGGGGGAAACAAAGCCCAGGGGACAGTCAAATGAGATGGAAGTGCCAGCCGTGTTTATTGATAAGCCTAAAAGGAGAATATTGCATCAGACCTGAGGCCAAATGTTGCAAACGCTTCACCTGAAAATGTGAAGACTGCGTTTCTCCAGGCAGGTCTCGCCAGGGTGGAGCTGCCCATGAACTCCTAGCAAGGAGGAGCTGAGGGAGGGCCTTGCACTGGCTGCTCCCCAGGAGGGGTGATGGAGCTCAGTTCCTTCTCCCAGACTCCCCGGGAAGTCATTCCTCCTCCTCCTCCTCCGGGCAGGACTGAGCAAGAGGGTGCCAGGCCAAGTCAAGGAATCCCCCCTGGTTTTCTCTCCTAGGGGAGGAAATGGAAGCTCCCTCCTTCCCAGGGCTGTAGAAGGAGTGAGGGAGTGGTGTCCTCCCCAGCAGCCCTGGGCACCCCTTGGTTATAATAGCTGGCCTTGATCCTCTTCCCTCCCGACGCCCCCTGTGGAAACTCCTCTGCTCCCTACATTTAATAAGATGGGCAAGTCATAGATGCTTTCAAACCCGTGGGCACTGACTTGAGACTTTGCCATCAGCAGGCAAGGAAGAAGGCGTTTGACTCATGGTACACATGACGAGGCACGCTGGGACAGCATTGCTGGAATGAGTAGCTAATTCCTCCTCCAAAGCCAACAACAGCAGCACCTCTGCTTCTCTTGGCCATGTGCAGCTCTCCCTCCTTTCTGGGAGAATGGCCTGATTGTGTCAGTTCATTGACACTGGACCCTAGTCTAAGGTGCAGATGGCCAAGGCTCTAAGCCTTGGCCAAGACTGAGGCTTCCCTGACAATATCACAGCAAACCCCTTCCAGGGCCCTCTTCTTATGTTTCCTCCAAATGATAGATCCTGCAAACAAAGTAGCTGCCTGCCTTCCAATCTGATAGATTCCAAAAAGCATGTGTTGAAAGGCGCTGCCTCTATTCTCCCATCTGAGGAAAGGATTCTAAATCTCTTTAATGTAAAGTTTGAAAAGCTGGTTAAACCAAAACCAAAACCAAGCACCACTGTGGCTTCCAGGGAACTGCAGCAGAGAGGTCTGGATAGCAGCCCCACGAATAGCTCTTGGGATGTGGTTGCCAGCTTATCTGTGCGTATGGAGAATTCTGGCATCAGGGGCATGAGCCAGGTCATTTAGTGCCATTCCCATGCTAGGCTGGAGAAGACGCCGAGCTAGCAAATGCCTTCTCAGCACCCTTGGCTCTGAGTTCCCTGAGAGATTATTCCTGCCCCATTGAGCTTGGAAGCCTCACACAGTTCCCTTCAGTTCAGCCACTGCCTCCCCACCGCCTCCAGCAGGTGCTCCCGTGTTCTCAGGATACTGCACACCCCAGGCCTCTGGTCTGAACATACGCTCCCCACCAAGCTCACTCCTCCATCTCCTGCCCCAGTGAATGACACAGCTGGCCATCCAGAGCCAGGCTCCACCCTCCCTCTTCCCAGATCCTCTCCTTCTGCCCCCTGAACACTGCTTCATCCTCTCCTCTCTATCGCCTTTGCCACAGCTGTGGTGCAGGCAGCATAATCGCTCACCTGGACAGTTTCACATGCCCCTAACTGACACTCCCTGTAGTCCCCATATGGCTTTGCCGGGTTCCACTGTCAGCATGCACTAGTGGCCACCTCACGCCCGCTCCCAGACTCTCCTAAAGACTCCATCTTCCCCCTCGACCCCTTCATGACCTGCCTGTTCAACCCCAGAGCAGACCTCCCAGGAAATTCTTCCAACTCCCCTAGGAGGAGTTAGTTACTCCTGTCTTCGTGCCACCCCAGAACTTTGCACACACTGCTTGTCACAACAGTTGTTTCTTTGATGCTTACCTTCCCACCAGAAAATCCACTGCAGGACCTGGCACTGAGCTGGCAGTCAGTACACATCCTGGGGTTTTATTATTGGTGTGGATATTTAAATTAAGGAATAATTGATTGTTGTTGAAGAACTCACTGTGCGTTCAGCAAGTTATTTGGTTTCATTTCTGTTGCTATGCTTATACTTGTAATTCATTTGAAGAAGAAAAATGAACATTCCTTTAGAGGTCACTATTTCCAAATTCAATTTCCGTAAAGAAGGATTTTGAAGTGAGGCTGGGCATGGTGGTTCACACCTGGAATCCCAGCACTTTGGGAGGCCAAGGCAGGTGGATCACCTGAGGTCAGGAGTTCAACACCAGCCTGGCCAACATAGTGAAACCCTGACTCTACTAAAAATACAAAAATTATCCAGGTGTGGTAGCACATGCCTGTAGTCCCAGCTACTCAGAAGGCTGAGGCAGGAGAGTCACTTGAACCTGGGAGGTGGAGGTTGCAGTAAGCCGAGATCATGCCATGGGCGACATTCCAGCCTGGGCGACAGACTCCATCTAAAAAAAAAAAAAAAAATAGGATTTTGTTTCCAAACAGAAACAGCTTTGTATTATAGAAATTTAGATCCTGTCTCATTTTATTTTGTATGTTTTGATGAGTTCCTCAGGTCAGTCATGTGTGCCCCAGGAAGGGAATGGAGAGTAATGAGGCAGGAGACTGGGACCCTCCCTTCTTCTGTGTCCCAAGGACGGGCAGAGCTGTGCAGGAGCAGCACAGTGGAGAAAGCAGTCAGAGAAAGGGAAGGGCCCGTCATCCCTTGAGTCACGTCAAGTGAAGCAAGCAACCGGATCAATTGGGCGTAAAGATTTTATCTGTGAAAGAGACTAGGATACATGACCAAGTGCAAAGTGTGAACCTAACGTGGATTATGCTTTTTAAAAAAAAAAAAAAAAAAAAAAAAAAAGCTTTAAAGACTTTCTTGGGAAAGTTGGAAAATTCGAAGATGGACTGGAATATTTAGATGATGATATGGGATTACTGTTAGTGTGATTGGTTTGTAGGGGTTTATCTCTATTCCTAGGAGACGCAGGCTGAAGTCTAAGGAGCAAAGTCACATGAGACTTGAAACTTACTTTCAAGTGGTATTTGTAAAAACATTGCACATCATGTACACACACAGCCTCACACATACCTAAGATCCGTTTGTAGAGAAGACAAAGAGAAAGCAAATATAATCTCCTTCTTCCCCAAGATGTACCTGCTCAGAGGCAAATGTGGGTCAGTTGCCGGATACAGTGAGGTAGAGTGGACGAAGCACGGGTTTTAGAATAGGGCAGTTCTGGACTTTAGTTTCAGCTGAGCCACCCACCAGCTGGTGACCTTCAGTAAGTTACTTAGCCTCAGTGAAATTGTTTACTCATCTATAGAGGAGTCCACATCACAGATTGCTATAAGGATTAAATGAGATACTGCCTTTAGTACCTAGCTCAGCGCTGGCACACAGACCGCTGGTAAATCAGCCTTTTTCCCCAACATGCAGGAGTAGAGCTGGCTGTCAGTCATTTGCTAACGCTGCTTCCTACCCAGCCCTGTCTGCTCAGTGCTTGGCCTTCACCTAGGCTCTCAGAACACACACTCCCTCAGGGGCAGCTCTCTGCATGCACACATGGCAGCTGACCTGCATCCCTACACCTCTGGGTGGGAGAGGCAAAACCTAAGCCCAGAGTCACCAGGCAGAGGGAGAAGGCTGGTAACTGGCACCAGCAAGAGCAGATAATGCTGCCTGAGTATGAATCGAACACGTGGAAAGACTGGGGCCATGGGGCAGGTTGGGGAAGAAGGTACCAGGTGGTGAGCATTGCAATCTACAATGCAGAGTCATCTTTTCAACCCATCCCAGCCACATGCCCCCAGTCCATGAGGCAGCACACACTGCACACCTCTCTTTCAAACCCTGTTGTTTCCAAAGCATATTTCTCCTTTTCCACTGCCCCTGTTTCTTCCCCTCTCATCCATGTCTTTGTGTGAGAGAGCAGAGCTATGGTGGTGATCTCTCCACTCTGCTCCCTCCAGGTCCTCCTGCCCTGATCCAGCCTCTGTGCCCACTATAGGGTGACTGTGACACGACCCTGCTTTCCATCCTGGTGGGGTGGCTGTCCAGAGTTGTTGGGACTCATTCACTGCCATGACCAAGAGCAGTGTGGCCCCTAATCGGTGGTGCACCTGTCAAGTCTCCCTGATGAGGGTGACTGGCTGGGCCTGTCTTTCCACACGCACCCACCTTTTCAGAGCCCAGGCTGGCCCAGAGACAGCTTTCTGATAAAAGGTTAACAAGGCTGGGGTTTGCTCCTTTGAGCAGACATAACCAATTTCGGTAGGAAAAACTTGCCAATCAGAAAAGAGAAATCAGATTCTGGAAATTCATAATGATTGAGTTGAACATTCAGGAGCTGTGTAATTAGGCATGCAGGGTGGCCTTCTCAGGTGGTATTCGTCTCGTTATAGAGAGCTGGAGAAGACCAGAGAGCTGTGCAGTGAGGCCAGGGCTCCTGATGCGCTGTGGAAGAACTGAGAAATGTCAGCAGCCGAGTGAAAACCCAGGTGCAAAACAGTAATTTGCTGTCTAAGCCACACCACCTTGGTGCAGCCCAAGTTAAGGTAGGCTGCAGAAGGGCTAGGAGCCAAGCTCAGTCCACCCCTCCAGACCTTCCAGACCATCCCCCCTTCCAGGACTTGAGCACCATAAGGTCAATTTGAGCATCCCGTATGTGCTAGGTGTTGGGATGGTCTAAGAGCAGGGTGGGAAAGGCATGGAGATGAATTGCTCACCTCCCACCAATCTCTACCCTGAGACCTGGAGGAAATGGGTCTGTTCCAGCTCCAGGGATCGTGCTAGGCCATTGCAGAAGATGAGCCTACTGAATCCCTCCAGCCATCCTATGAGGGTCTCGGGTGGCATCCTCCCTTGCAGAGAAGGCCAGTCAAGGTTACACAGGTCAGAAGCAACAGGATTCAAAACTACATTGTTTATTCTAAAGCTCAGGTTCTTGCCCAGCTCTGTGCTGAAAACATGGCAGTTTCCTAGGTTGTAGTGAGAGGGCCATTGCAGCCGCCTGGGCAGGGTGGACCACAAGTGATGCCGTTCCTGGTGTCCTTACAGATCTCAGGCCATCCTTCATGTTTCTGGGCCTCAGTTGGAACCAAGACAGTTAAGCTGGTATCCTGCACCTGGTGTAGGCTACATGCATCAAACTTACCCCTAGACCCCAAAGGCACACTGGATGATTTTCTGGTGTGCGTGAGAGAGTAGAATACAGGATAAAAACAGGGCATGTGTAGGAGTTAGCACCGGAGTACCAGGTGCCAGTCCAGCCCCAAACCCGCAGTTACTTTGGCATCAGCCTATACATTTAGCAGGGTCTACATTTAGTTGGGGTGCATGAGGCATAAAACCCGAAGGAGAAATTGTTGGCTTATACCAGCTTCAGGTATGGCTTGGTATCCAGTCATGTTCATCAGACTCCAGTTTTTTGTTTTTTGGTTTTTGCTTTTGTTTTTGTTTGTTTTGCTTTGTTTTTTTTGAGACAGGGTCTCACTCTGTCACCCAGGCTACAGCGCAGTGGCATGATCTCGGCTCACTGCAACCTCAACCTTCCAGGCTCAAGCTGTCCTCCCGCCACAGTGCCCCAAGTTTCTGGGACACAGGTGCACACCACCACACCTGGCTAATTTTTTTTCTTCAACTTTTCCTTTAAGTTCCAGGGTACATGTGCAGAATGTGCAGACTTATTACACAGGTAAATGTGTGCTGTGGCAGTTTGCTGCACAGATCAACCCTTCACCTAGGTATTAAGCCCCACATCCCTTAACTGTTCTTCCTGATGCCCTGGCACCCCTCACTGTTCCCCACTGACAGGCCTCAGTGTGTGTTATTCCCCCAGTATGTCTGTATGTTCTTACCATTCAGCTCCCACTTGTAAGTGAAAACATGCGGAGTTTGGTTTTCTGTTCCTGCGCTAGTTTGCTGAGGATAATGGCCTCCAGCTCCATCCATGTCCCTGCAAAGGACATGACCTCTTTTATTTTTATGGCTGCATAGTATTCCATGGTGTATATGTACCACATTTTCTTTATCCATTCTATAACAGTTGGGCATTAGGTTGATTTCATGTCTTTGCTGTTGTGAATGGTGCTACCGTGAACATGCATGTGCGTGTGTCTTTATAGTAGAATAATTTATATTCCTTTGGGTATATAACTATTAATGGATTGCTGGGTCAGATGGTATTTATGCTTTAGATCTTTATGGAATCACCACACTGTCTTCCACAATAGTTGAACTAATTTACACTCCCACCAGCTGTGTAAAAGTGTTCCTTTTTCTCTGCAACCTCTCCAGCATCTGTTGTTTCTTGACTTTTCAATAATCACCATTCTGACTGGCGTGAGATGGTATCTCATTGTGGTTTTGATTTGCATTTCTCTAGTGAGTTGTGATGTTGAACTTTTTTTCATATGTTCATTGGCCACATGAATGTCTTATTTTGAGAAGTATCTGTTCGTGTCCTTTGCCCACTTTTTAGCGGAATTGGTTTTTTCCTTGTAAACTTGTTCAAGTTCCTTGTCAAAATTTTCTCCCATTCTGTAGGTTGTCTGTTTACTCAGATGATAATTTATTTTGCTGTGCAGAAGATCTTTAGTTTAATTAGATCCCATTTGTCCATTTTTGCTTTTGTTGCAATTGCTTTTGCGTTTTCATCATGAAATCTTTGCCCATGCCTATGTCCTGAATGGTATTGCCCAGATTTTCTTCTAGGGCTTTTATAGTTTTGTATTATACAACTAAGTCTCTAATCACATTAATCACATACTTTTTGTATGTGGTATAAGGAAGAGATTCACTTTCAGTTTTCTGCATATGGCTAGCCACTTCTCCCAGCATCATTTGGTAAATAGGGAATTCTTTCCCCTTTGCTTGTTTTTTGTTTGTTTGTTTGTTGAGACAGAGTGTTGCTCTGTCACCCAGGCTAGAGGGCAGTGGCACAATCTTGGCTTACTGCAACCTCCACTTCCGAAGTTCAAGAAATTCTCATGCCTCAGCCTCCCAAGTATCTGGTATTATAGATGCATGCCACCATACCCAACTAATTTTTGTATTTTTTAGTAGAGATGGGGTTTCACCATGTTAGCCAGACTGGTCTTGAACTCCCAGCCTCAAGTGGTCCACCCTCCCCTGTCTCCAAAAGTGCTGGGATTACAGGCGCAAGCTACCACGCCCAACCCCCATTGCTTGTTTCTGTCAGGTTTGTTGAAGATCAGATGATTGTAGGTGTGCAGTTTTATTTTTGAGTTTTCTATTCTGTTCCATTGTTCAATATCTGTTTTTGTACCAGTACCATGCTGTTTTGGTTACTGTAGTCTTGTAGTCTAGTTTGAAGTCAAGTAGCATGATGCCTCCAGCTTTGTTCTTTTTGCTTAAGATTGTCTTGGCTATTTGGGATCTTTTTTGGTTCCTATGAATTTTAAAATAGTTTTTTCTAAGTATGTGAAGCATGTCAATGATAGTTTAATGGGAATAGCATTGAATCTATAAATTACTTTGGGCAGTATGGCCACTTTCACGATACTGATTCTTTCTTTCCATGAGCATGGAATGTTTTTCCATTTGCTTGTGTCCTCTCTAATTTCCTTGAGTAGTGGTTTGTAGTTCTCCTTGAAGAGGTCCTTCACTTCCCTTGATAGCTGTATCCCTATGTATGTTATTCTTTTTATAGCAATTGTGAATGGGAGTTCATTCATGATTTAGCTCTCTGCTTTGGGTATAGGAATGCTAGCTATTTTTGCACATTGATTTTGTATCTGAGACTTTGCTGAAGTTGCTTATCAGCTTAAGAAGCTTTTGGGCTGAGACAATGGGGTTTTCTACATATAGGATCATGTCACCTGCAAAGATAATTTGGCTTCCTCTCTTTCTATTTGAATACCTTTATCTGTTTCTCTTGCCTGATTACCCCGGCCAGAACTTCCAGTACTATGTTGAATAGGAACAGTGAGAGACGGCATCCTTGTCTTGCGCCAGTTTTCAAGGGGAATGCTTCCAGATTTTGCCCATTCAGTATGATAGTGGCTGTGGGTTTGTCACATATGGCTCTTATTATTTTGAGGTATATTTTTCAATACCTAGTTTATTGGGAGTTGTGGTTTTTGCTGTTGTTGTTGTTTTTGAGACAGAGTCTAGAGCTAGCTCTGTCACCAGGCTGGAGTTCAGTGGCAGGGTCTGAGCTCACTGCAACCTCTGCCTCCCAGGTTCAAGCGATTCTCCTGCCTCAGCCTCCTGAGTAGCTGGGATTACAGGAACACGCCACCACACCAAGCTAATTTTTGTATTTTTAGTAGAAACAGCGTTTCACCTTGTTGGCCAGGATGGTCTTGGACTCTTGACCTCATGATCCGCCCACATCAGCCTCCCACAGTGCTGGGATTACAGGAGTGAGCCACTGCGCCCAGCCGGGAGCTTTTAACATAAAGGAATGTTGAACTTCATCAAAGGCCTTTTCTGCATCTATTGAGATAATCATGTGGTTTTTGTCTTTAGTTCTGTTTATGTGATTTATCACATTGATTGATTTATATATGTTGAACCAACTTTGCTTCCTGGAGATGAAGCCAACTTGATTAGGGTGGGTAGGTTTTTGATGTGCTGCTTGATTCAGTTTGGCCTGGTTAATTTTTTGTATTTTTTGTAGAATCAGGGTTTCACCATGTTGTCCAGGCTGGTCTTGAACTCCGGAGCTCAAGTGATCCGCCTTCCTCAGCCTCCCAAAGTGCTGAGATTACAGGCATGAGCCACTGTGCCCAGCCTAGACCCCAGTTTTCTGCTTTGTTTATTGCCTTGCCTCTTCTGCTATGGCCTGCAATCCTTCCAGGTGCAAGACCAACAGGAAAGTGACTGTAACTTCCTAGTAACTCCCACGCAAGGCATGGCATTCACTTGCTGGACTGACTTTGATTATAAGTCCATCGGAACCAATTATTGAGGCCAAGGGTTTCTGTGTGCCACAGGTAGGGCCCCACCTGAAGCATGTACCTCAGGGGTCATTCCTGAGAAGGAAATTGGGGCTATTACCAAAAGAAGGGCGAGCAGATCAAGTTGATAATGTGCACAGAAGCCAAACAGGAGACACTGTCTCAGCTCTTTATCCACTTGTCTCACAGCAGAGAATAGTTCATATCCAGAGCTGTGGAGATCCTAAAACCAAGAGAGCATGCAGGGCTAACAGTCAAGGTCAGACATAAACCAGGGCACCAGCTAGAGGAGGGACAGAAGAGAAATAGCAGGTTAGTGCATGGCAGACCAGGGAGGCAGGATCCAGGGTATAGGGATGGGCACAGCTGTCTGCAGTTGTCTGTGATAGCTTCTGGAGACTCAAGTGTGACAACGTCCACTGCAGTCCCTGGGCTAAGAGAGGAGAAGGGTAGAAGCCAAGAACCTGGGTCATTCATTCAGCGAATCATCACTGATGCCTGCTCTGTGCCACATCTGTGAAAGCAGAGATGGCAATGACACGGTTCCTGACTTGAGGGCTCTGACATTCTCGTGGTGAGTGGTTCGACTTAATCCTGATGGACAGAATCCATCTGGTAGTGTTGAAAGGCCCATATTTGTGCTTGTGTGAACATGTAGTAGGGCATCTCCAAGTCCGCTTTTTGTTTGTTCTAAACTCCAACGAGTTTGGTCCTCGGGGTGGTCTCCACACCAGCATTCTCAGGAGGTGCCCATCACCTCCTCACGGCCAGCTTGCTGGAGATCACTGTAAAATAGAGGGAATGTTCTGTTAACACCCTTGCTTCAAAGACTAGGCAGAGAGCTTTTCTTTCTAAGATGCGGAGAGAGAACCAAATCACAGAAGCTAAACACGGTGGCTGTTGCAGGCTGTTCTGCGATGAGGTAGCAGCTGATTTCATGTTAAGGGTCTGCGCCTGATCCAGGCAGCCGCCACTTGCTTTCCCAAGCTAGTTGCAATAGACATTCCTCACCTTTTAAATCATTTCTTTGGCACAAGTTATGGTCTCCAGAAAGGCTCAACTAAAATACACAAAGAGGAACAGAAACTAGGCTGGCTGCAACACAGCTGATTGATTGAAGTATAGAGTCCAGGCAGAGAGGGAGGTCTGAGCTAGGCTTTGCACCTAGGACCTGTGTTTAGTCCTCCCTTCCCTTAGATGGAGCGCCTCCCTGGCTCTGTCCTGCCTCTAACTACACTCCCTTAGGAGGCACAAGGCGCTCTACCTGTGGTTTCTAGCAGCACCTTTGTTCTGGGAGCTCCAGGTTTCTGTTTCTAGCTCACTCGTGTTTCACAAGCTTCAGCTGCTAGACTGTCTTAGTCAGCCCTTGGACTTCCCAAACCAGCTGCACCCCAGTTCCACCAAGGTGTCAACCCCTCTGTACCCATGCATTCCTCATATCCCTGGGGTTTGGTGTCTCTCTTCTCGAGTGATCTGTGAGGCACAGGGGGCATCAGAAAACATCAGTGCATGTTGAGATAGACAGGCCCTGCAGCCTCCCAAATGTGGACGCCTCTCCAGGATTCTCTCCCTGATCACTGGTTTGCCTGTATCATCAAGAGGACATACCCAGCCTCCAGGACCCTCCCTGGCAGAAATCACCACCTCCCCCCCACCAAGCCCGCCCTGACCACAGCTGAGCCTTCTGGGCTGGAGATTCCTGCCATCCTCCAATCCTGGCAGTTCCGGCTCACCCTGCAAGACTATGCCAAGTGCCCCTGCCCTGGGCAGGGTCCCTTCTTCTCCTCTAGTCCCTAGTGCCTCATATTTATTTGTTCGCCATCTCTTCATGGGCATCTGCACTGGGGGACCCAGAGATGAATCAGCCCCTACCATCTCCGCTACCAGGAATGATTTTCCTCCTCTATTCCACCTGACAAAATCCTCCCAACCCTTCAGGGCCCTGCTCAAGCACCCCCTTCCCTAGACAAGCCACCCCTCCCGCAGCTTCTCCAAGCCTGGTCATTCCCTTGCTGATCTGAGTCGGCACTGTCCCTGTGCTGGCTTGCTGGGGGTGCATTTATACTCTGTCCCCAGAAAAGGACAGGACTGGCCTCCTCTCTGTATCCTTGGCACCCTCACAGGGCCTGGCACAGACAGGCTGCCCCATGAGTTTAGGGAATGACCAAGTGGTAAGTGAGTGCAGGCAGGAAAGGCGGTAAAGTGGGGAAGAGGCGAGGCCGGGTCCGCTCACTCCCCGTGCCCTTGACCAGAGCAGGAGAAACCCAGCGCAAGGCAGTGGCTCTTGTTCTGCGGTGCCTGCACACACTTTAGAATCCCTGCACGTGGCGCTGGGTTGTGAGAGACAGGACCGTAAGTCCCCCGAGGATCCTCCTTCAGCAGTGTGACAGCGGGGCTTCTCTGCCAAAGGGCTGACCAGAGCCTACAAACAGCACTTCTTTAAAGGTCTGTGTCGGAGCTGCTCAGAATCCAGCTCCCTGCCAGGGAGATATTGAGCCCAACAGGATAAGAGCAGGAAATCTGATTCAGCGAGACCAGAGGAGACATTTTCTCAGATTAGAATTTTCTGTGCCAAAGGTAGGGAGTTTATCACAGTAGGGAAGAGGAAATAAAACACAAAATATTGAAAATAAATTATATCCCACAAGTAAGATCCTCTAAGAGAGTCAGCTCTGTGTCTGTGGCTGCGCGGGGAGTCCCCACCCTGTGGCCGCAGGAGTGCCGTGCCAGAGGCTGCTTGTTGCACACATCCACCATCAGTCCCTAGCCCTGGCAGAGCCGGCAGTGCCTTCAGGCTAAGGAAATGATTAACCTGGCCGTGCCCAGAGGACAAGAGGGCAAGAACTAACTAAGAGATGGAGAGTAAAAAGGGGTTCGATGGACTGAGGGATTTTCGTTACAATGTAGACCACCTCTGTCTCAGCCAAGCCCCTTCACAAGCGTCGTCTCACTTAATCTTCTCAACAACCCTCTAAGACTGATGCAATTATGATGATCCCCAGACAGGTGATGCTCAGAGAGGTTAATTACCTTGCCCAAGGCCACACAGTAAGTGGCAGAGCAAGAATTAAAAACCAGGCCTATCTGATGCTGGAACCTGGGCTCTCCCTACTCTTCTGAGGGATAGGGGAGCTTGAATTTTATCCCACAGGTACCTTGGAGCCAATGAGAGGTTGTATTGAGGGAAATGGCAGTTGGGAACATTTATGCTGGGTCACTGTGGAAAGGAATGGAAGTAGTTGAGGCAAAGAGACCACTGATGATGCCACAAACATCGATCAGGCCAGGGCTGGTAGGAGCCTGATCTGGGACACTGCTTATGGGGGGAAGATGAGAAAATGATCTGAGAGACATTTAGGAGACCCAAAGGACAAAACTCAGCGGGCAGCCAGCTTTCCTGCGTGGGAGCTATGAAGTTCATCATAGAATGGCACGGGGCTGGACACAGCCAGCATGCTCCAGTGAGGCTTGAAGTGCAGTCCATGAGGAAGGGATGTCCCTTGGGGTGTGCAGGGTTGATGGACACCTCCCTCAGCAACCCAGAGTAGAAGTTTCTGCTCAGGGGCAGAACAGCCTGCTTGGAGAAAAGATGGTACAGCTCCCCCGACCCTCACTGTGCTTGCATTTTCCCCGGGGCTGTCTACCAACCACCTTCCTTTTTATACTCTCCGAGGGTGCTGTAAGCACCAGAATACCCATAACTTACTCCACCCCCTCTCCTCAGCCTAGGGTACGGAATGTTATGGCTCCTTCCCTCCAGGTTGCCAGCTCTTCAGCCCCCAGGTCATTTCCACCAAGGATGATGTACAGTATTATGCTAAACCAACTTTATGGGCAGCCCCTTAAAATGCAAGCCTGTACCTATGATGGATGGAGAACATCCCGTTGTTTAGCCAACCACTTACGGTTTGTTGCAAACTTGCAACAACCACACACGGGCCTCTTGTTAGGCCTGTTATGCCAAGGACCCCATAAATAAATAGTAGTGCGTGTCTTGGTGCATCAGGGCTGGAGTATGGAAATAGAGGTACTGTATAAATAATGCATATTTACAAAATAAATATATCCCGTACATAAGTGTGTGCGGCCATAACCAAAGCACCTAGCTTAACAACCACGGAAAGCTTCGAGGGCCTGCCAAGTGATTGGCTTCCATCCGTCAGTGTGCACCAGCATTAGAAATGACCGCCGCAGGGAGGGGGTCCTCCCGCGTGCAGACCTTGAGGCCTTTGAATTGAGGCAAGTGGTGAGATTGCAGGTGGGCACCCTGACACACAGCTTTTCTGCCAAGGTGTTAAACCTACCGCAACCATGTGTTCCTGCAGATGTCTTAAGGTCTACCGCCAAACAGAAGGCTGATTAGCGCCAAGTTGCAGGACGTAATGGGTTGCACCTCCAGGAAGAGGGCTGGCTGGGGGAGGAAGAGATCTCCTCATTATGCAGACTGACTTTGGCTTGCAAAGGGAGCCAGCGAGTTGCCTTTCCAGGGGACTCGTACCTGAGCCCTGTAACTTTCAGCCATTCACGCTGAAGGCAGGGCTGAACTTTTGGGAAGTCAGCGCCCTGTCTCTGCCGCCCCTTTTTGAGCTATGAACTCCACCGGGCATCTGGCTCTAGCATCTGGAGCGCCAAAGAAGCAGCTGACAGAATGGCCGCTGGAGTGGGCGCCCCTCCCGTCGGTTGTAATGGCACAATGCTGGATTTCAGTATTTTAAATGAAAAATATATGCAGTTAGCTGTGCGCTGACAATGTCCTTGAGGATTTGACAGTGAGATTTTCCAGCAGTTGGTCTTCGTTAGGATCCTGGCGGTGTTTAATAAGGCAGTCGAACTGCTGGCACCTTGGGTTCCTGTTTGTTCTCCGAGGGCTCAGGGGCTGCTGCGGTAAGCACATCGACCAGAGCTGATCATTACAAGGGCGTACGCCACCATGAATAAAAATGTCACACGTTTTCCCATCTCACAGCGGTACAAAATGTCAGTCCTGTCAAACACACATTGCAGGGAGCTGTGTGCAGTCCGTACAAATTGGAGAGCCGCATATTCCCCCAGCCTTCTGATATTCTTCATTTGAAGCTGAAGAAAAACAGTTGTTAACCTATTAGCTAGGATTTTAAACTCTGCTGAGGCGGTGGATGGGTAGACTTTGACACAGATAGAAATGTATTCCAAGGTCCAGGAATTTGAAAACCAGGTTCTTCGTCCATTTGTTCTGAGGGAAGGGGAAAAAAAGCCCCCTCTGTCTAGTGAACCTGACTGTCTTTCTTTAACAGACACACTAGGGAAATTTTGGGATATTTCATATCTAAGCTTCCCGTTGCTTCCATGTTTGCATTCCACTCGAAAAGTCTCTTGCTTTGGGGGATGGCCCTGGGGCTTAACCCATTAGGCTAGGAAACCTCTTAAGTAGAGAGTTTTTCCTGCTCGGAAGCATGGCAGAAATGTTGGCAGTCTTGTGGACAGAGTAACTCAAATGATGGGGACGAGGACTGGCTGGTCTGACATTATTCAGACACTGGGCAGTGGCTTCGCTGATGATTTGATGCTGCTTCCTCACTCTTGGGCAGGCATTTACTTCACACTTGACCACATGCCAGGCCTTGTGCCAGGAGCCAGATGTGAACCCTCAGGACTTATCCTCTTAGGGGAGGGACAGAGGTAGGAGTGCCCAATTTTTGTGAGCCAGGAAGAGAGAGAGACTTCTCGAGGAAGGGAACAGAGTCACGAGGGATGAGCAGGAATCCATCAGGTGGACGAGTGAGGAAAGGGCTTACAGACTCGGCACGTGTGTTGTGAAGGGCCGTGGCCCATGGGGGCTGGCTGGAAAGAAAGGGCTGTTTGTGGTGGGGTTTACTGGGGGAAGGACTGTGTCTTGAATGGCCTGCTGGGGACAAGGGTGGGAGCAGCTCCCCTGGGCTGCCAGTGGCAGGGAGAACAGTTGGAGGCTCGCGGTGGCCTGGCCTAGGAGAGGAGTCCTGGTCTCTGTTTCTAAAGGGTGCTGTGCACTCCTGTCTGTACCTCTGCAAAATCAGGAGAATGCTTCTAATTTCCTTGTTGCATCCTGTTGGGGTGGACATCATTCCAGAGATGATAAATTAGCCTGGTTTTGCTGAGCTGGCCCTGGCCCTTAAATGTACTGAGCAAATTCTCACCGAGTAGGGACACGGGCCTGGTGAAATACAGGCGGCTGCAAAGACAACGCTTTCTGTGTGGTCAGAACAGAGTTAGCAGGACAAAAAACTCAAAGGACGTCAGAGGGAGGACTCCCCAGGGAGTGAGAAGAGACCCCTCGACCCCAAGGGGATGTGTTTTAACATCTTCCCTCTGCTGTTTGTGTGTCGGGTCTCATGGGAGGAGTGTGGGTTTTTTTAGAGTCAGGCATACTTGGGCTTCAATCCTGGCTCTGCCACCAGTTAGCTGTCATGCCTGGCCTGGGCAAGTCACTGAGTGACATGGCCTCAGTTTCTTCATCTTCCACCTTCTTGCAGGTTGCTGAGATCAATAGAGACCTTGCACGTAGATCTCCTGGCACAGGGCCTGGTACATAGCAAGTGCCAGAAAACAGTGGCCCCAGAGAGGAGCCCATCTCCCCAACATCTGGAAGCCCCTCCTCTAACCTAACCACGTGTCCCCCACCTCCTGGGAATGTCACCCAGGCACCTCGATGCCATCCTAGATGCATCCCAGCAGCAAAGCGCCTGCCTCCTGCTTCTGTCTGGCAAAGAATGGCATATGTCAGCAAGGTCCCTGCCCCTGCCCAGGCACCGGCCGCATCTGGTGCCCGACCTCCAGCCGCCAATGGGATGCCACCTATTCAGACCGTGCACCTGCACCCGACTAAAAACAAAGGGCTCCCCTCCCCCTGCCCCACTGCTGGCCCTCCTCCCTCCCCCGCCTCGGTCCCCCAAGCGGCTAGGGTCACCCGGCCCCCACGCAGCCTTCCCTCACAGCTGCCTCGCTGCTTTTGTTCAGCATGTGAACTTCCCCGTCAGCCAAGCTCCTTGCACGGGAAGTAATCAGGGATCTTGACAAGGCTTCAAACCACAAATGCCACTACAAATTAACCAGCACCACTACAAAATACTACTCCTGTCAACATCGGGGAAGAATGCACTGCTCTTCAGGACCAGTCTGAGACGTCTTTCAGCTCAGCACTCACTCATGGCAAAGAGAGTACCCAGACCCAGCCAGAGAGAGTGGTTGACAGGACTGGTGAGCCCCTGAATCCTGAGCGCGCCCTCTCAGGAGACCATCTCTGCGAGACGCTGCAGTAAGTGCTGTGGCTTTTCTTCCAGGACCCCCTTTTGATCCTGAGCACCCCCTCATCCCCCTCACAGGTGGTGCCTCCAGAGGGCAAGTCATGAGGCACCCAGAAACCTCACTGTGGAGTCCGCCATCCAGAGAGTGAAGCCCAGCCCCACCTCTGTGTGTCCTACCTATGTGCTGTGCCTTTAGGCAAGAGGCCTCCGTTTCCCTGCCTGCAGAACGGCACCCATAATGGAGCCTCTGTCTGAGACTCTGCAGGACCACTAGGATATCCTGAGTATTCCCAGGCCTCTCCCATCCTCCCTTCCTTTCCCTGAAGGAACACATCCTTGTCGCCCTATGTGAGTAGACTCTCACCACGTGGAAACCTCTTCCTCCGCCATAATGTGGAAGTCCTTCCTGTGCAGCGTCTTGCAAGGAACATCCCTCTAGAGTGACAGCTTGCTACCTCTGCAAATGCTTCAGGCCTTAGGATCGCCACATCCCCTCTGGGTGCCCCGCTGAGTGGCTCAAGCAAGAAGCACGCTGTACACTACGCGACATCGGGGCCTGGTCTTCTCCAGCTGCCCTGGCTGGAGCTCTGAAGCGGAGGCAAGCATTTGATCCTCCCCAACAAGCAGCACAGCCCTCGTCCAGGGCGGACGGAGAGGAGCAGAGACAGCCATGGGAGCTGGGGGCTAGGCAAGAGCTGTGCCGGCGAGAGAGCTTATTGGGCATCTCAAAGGAGACACTCCACAAAAATATCGCTTCAATGCACTCCTTTTTGGAGGCATATCAAAAGAAGCCCTCTTTTATTTCCATGCCTTGCATAATAGCAGATTTCCAGTCCCAAAGAGTAGTGGAGCCTTGCTCTCGGCCCAGAGGCCCTTTGTAAAGCTACAGAAAGCTTTGTCTTCCCCTCCCAACTGGGTCTTTTTCATGCACAGGTCAGAGCATTGATGTGGCTACTAGCCAGGAAAATTAACCAGGTGAACGCTTTCCTCTTTAAACAGCAGCAGAGTTTGATTGTGAATTTGCTGTCTCCCCTCTCCATTCCTAGCTGTGTATCTGACTGGGACGAACTGAGAAATGCCAGGGCCTATCCAGCTTCCCGCTCTGGGACGAGGCCTCCCCCACTGAGGCAGGTAGGAACCCAGCAGGGAAGGGACAATTCAGAGTGCACATTTCACACAAAGAATCTGAGCCCCCCTTTGGGGCCAGCTTCAGAGGCTAGCTCTGTCATGCACCAGCTGCCATCAGGCACACCCACTCCGATCTTTGCAGGCACAGCCCTGAGCCTTTAGCAAACCTGGTTGGGCCCTGTGGCCTCCAGCGTCTGTTCTGTTGTACCTCCTCACCTATCCTATGCCCAGATTAGGATCTGGCCCATCTCCTGCCAACATTGACGTTTCACCTTCTGTATGACCCTGCTGTCCCAGCAGTGAAGTGGGGGTGCTCATTCTGACGGCACAAGGATGTTGAAGGGATAGTCCCAGATAGCCCCTTCACTGGGGCCTGAGTGAATCCATGGGTCGGTTCCCAAACAGCTGCCTGCCCTCACCCCTGTACACAAACACCAAAGCACCCCTGCCCTGGCCCATTACTCACTCGAGATGAGCTCGCTGGCCCTCTTCTGAAGGCCTGCCGTCCACCTGCTCTGTGCAACCCTGGGCAAGTCCTTGCTTCCCCTCATCTGTGAAATGGGTAGCAACCCTCATTCCCTGCAGAGGAGGCTTGCACTGGTGAGTCTGCAGCAGTTGCTCAGGCCCTGGAAGTGCCAGCAGCCGGAAGTGCCTTGGCTCTGCCCACAGCGCAGGCAGGCTGGCTCCCGGGCAGCAGGGACACCGCCTCCCCTCCCCAGACACTGCGCTCTCTGCCCCCAAGTCACCACCTGGCAGTCGAGCATTTTCCACCCCACATCCCCGTGCAGAGCGCCCACTCAGCCATGCCACCCAGGTAATTAAATTGATATTCCAACACGCCTTCCCCTCCTGACCTTTTGGAAACAATGTGTTTTGCTGCATCAACAAATTAACTGCAAATCAGATGCTGCCCTCATAAATGCCGGTTTCATATCCAATGAGCATACTCACCTGGCCCACACAGCTGACAGATAGGGATGCCGAGGGCCAGGCAGAGACCAACAAAGGCCAAAGAGGTCCCCTCTTCTCTGGGACTTCTGTGTCAATCATGCCTTCGGTCTTACCCTCTCTTGTGTTCACATCTCCCAGCAGTGGTTTGGCCCGGGGCCGGTGGGTTGACAATATGGAGGCCTGGGCAGGCTCCTGTGATTGGAGGGGAGTGTCTGTTCTTAGAAGCCCACCCATGCTCCTCCAATGCGTTTTCTGTACCAAGGACGTCAAGGTTTCTCTTACTGTGTTTCTGATTATATCCCTCCCACCGAGCTCAGAAGAAAATCCACAATTCTTAGCCTGACATTCAAGGCCCTCTATTATCTGACCTTCCCCCAACCCCTCCCGGGTCCTGGCCAACCCTGTCCTTATATTTAGCCTCACTCTTGGCTGGTTGGACCACTGTGGTTCCCTGTCTGCTGTTGCCTCATTCCCTACCACCCCCAACCCATGGAAGAGCCCTTCCCCTGTCCCACTTGCGTGACAGCGCCCTCTACCAGAGTCTGGTTCAGACATGCGCCCCTGTGCCCAGAACGCCACACACTGTTTGTTGAATGAATGGACAAATGAAATCACATTCCTCCTTTGGAAGGTGCCACAGAGAGATGCTCGAACAAGGAAAGATGGAGAAGGTGTCAGCTACTCTCTCATCAGCCTTTTCTCTACACCACAGATCTCTGACAACAGATTCTAACTTCGGAAGGGACAAGGATTAGAAAAAACATGTAGAAAGGCTTCCAGGTGACTGGAAATTTTAGTTGACAAGGATAGCACAATGGGCTAAGAATACCTGCTTGTTTTAGTTCTTGCTACTAGCTGTGTGACCTCATACTAGTCCCTTAACCTCTCTGGGCCTCCTGTTTCCTGTCTCTGTAACAGGGAAATAATCCTTCTCTAACTTGCCTCACCAGGGAGTGTGAGGTTCAAAAGAAAGAGGAGAAGTTAAAATGCTTTGAAAGGAAAATGCAGTATATAAATAGAAGAGATTATTATTAAAATCCAGTCTCCTTCAGCAGAACCTTGCTGACAGCCCACAGCTTTGGAAAAGCAGGGTCCTCACGTCCACAGGACTTTTGTGGAAAGACCTGTGGGTCCCACGGGGAAGATTGAGTGATTCCATTTCATCCTCAGGATATCGGACCAGAACCTCATGCGGCTGTCACTGTGCGCTCATCTCATCCTCACACCAGCGCCTGTAACCTGGGAGTTATTTCCATTTTACAGAAGAGTTCACTGAGACTTCAGAGGTTAAATAACTCGCCTAGGTGGCAGAGCCCATGCTGAACTCAACTAGAAAGTGACAGAGCCAGTTCTGTCAGTGAACCCGTATATTTCTAACCCAAAGTCTGTTTCTTGGGGTTTACTTCACCAATACTTCTTTCTCTTTAAGAAAGATATTTTCCCATGGTGTAGATCAAATCCCACCAGACTATGCAGTTCTTAAGGACAAGGACTGTTTCTTGCTCTCTGAAGCCCCTGGTCCTGGCCCCCAAATACTTGCTACATAAACACACACAGGAGGAATCCTTCCACTCTGTGACAGCCAATCTGCTCCCCCACCAGATGTGTTTTTCAGGAAGGCAGGTATTTTGCATTGACCGTTGAAGAAACCTCCAGCCCTCTCCCAACTCTGCTGGCCCTCCCACCCCTCCTGCCATGCCCCAGCTCGGGAAGTGCCGGAGGAACTGTCTAATTGAACTCTCCTTAGCAAAAGATCACCAAAGGCCCAGTCTTTTTTAACTGACTTAAGAAACAGCAGTCTGTGTAGCCACATTTCAACCTGGCCAAGGGACAGAGGATCACCTATAACGTGACCTCGATGCAAAGATGCCCAGATCTCTTGGATTCTCTGCTGCGTCTACTTTAAAGCTCTTCCTGTTTTACCTTTGCTTCCTTCAACGGTGGAAAGAGCACTGGATTCACAGTCAAGAGGCCTGAGACCTGCTCCGAGCCCTGCCCATTACCAGCTGGGGGCATTGAGCAGGTCGCTTTACCTCCCTCCAATCTGTTCCCTTGTCTGTGGCCACTAGGCCGCTTAGCAAGGCCAGGGCACCAGGTTAAAACAGGAGCAGGCCCAGGGCCTCAGCCCTAGGCTGTGGGCTGGGGAAGCAGAGAACAAGAGCTGAGCCAGATGGGAGACGAACCGCTCCAGGCTCAAAACGACTTTCACTGAGTCCTGGCCAGCTCTGCCACCTTCTCAGGCCTCACCCAACACTGTTGTGGTCGCCACGTTCAGCTAGTGACGGCTTCGGCTTCTGGAGCACCAGGGCCACTCTCTAGAAGAGGGTGTGCTTTTCTGAGTTAATCCTTTCCATCTCATCTTCTTACCCCATCTTCCCACCCAAATCACCACCACTCGCCCACTAAGGCCTGTTTAATGGTCTCCAGAGTCCTCCTCCCCCATCTGTGTCCCCAGCTGGGGACACCCCAGCTTATTTGAAGTACATCCACCATGGCCAGTGGCCCCGCTACACCCTGTCTAGGAAGCAGAGGCCTCCCTGGCAGTGTGTCCACTGTGCCCCTGACCCTGCAGCAGGGCCCTAGTGACTGCGCTTACAGATGAGGACACTGAGGCCCAGGGAAGTCACTTGCTTGCCAAAGTCACTCAGCAAACCAACTGGGCCTGGAGCCTCTGTGGTGGGAGCAGGAGGGCACTGCACACATCAGATGCTCTAGCGTCCAAAATCTGAGACTGCTTCCCACGGGATCATTGTCTAATATGCTGGTGACAATCCAGCTGCTCACCTGTCCCCAGCCTCAGCTCTGGTCCCCAGGGCCTGCACACTCCTGGCAGGGCATCCTGATAATTAGTGCAGCCCTCCCCCAAGTCCCGGGGCGGGGAGTCTTTAATGCACACCTCCTGGGAGTTCACCTTTCTCTTCCTGGCGGCCACCCCACAGGTGTCCCCATGATATGCTCCAGCATCATAACAAGCCCAGGATCCGTGAGTGCAGGCCCCTGTCCCTGTGTGTTTCCTCTAGTGACAGGGTCCCTTCATGCTGACAACCCGCATGGAAACCTCCCCAAGCGTCAGAAGGGGCAGTGTGGCTTCCTGCTCTTGGTTGCCGTGGTTGGGTTTTGTTTTCTCTATCTGGTCGCGCCAGGACATCTGTACCACATTCCTCTTTCTTGGCATCTTTACATCCCCCAGTTGACTCTATTAGCTTCTAGGCTGGGTGTGGTCCAGAGGCTGCTTTCTTCCTGCCATTTATCAATTCAGTTGCAAAAGAACCAGCACTTCCTGATGACAACCAAAAGAAAGTAAGTTAGTTGAAGAATCTGGAGAACTGACTTCTGGTGTGTTTTTACATGTACCAGGAAGTTTAAGCCAAAAATAATTTGCTGAGCACCTATTAGGTATCAAGTACTCTACTAGACCCTACGATAAATAGAGACATGAGCAAGCTGATAACGACAGTCGGTGTGCTGTGGATATGAGGCAGGGTTTCAGCAGAGATGAGATTGCAGAGGTGGATGTGGGGTCCTGAATCTGGAGGGCTTTGAACACCAGACAGCATCTTCCATTCATGGGTGTTATAGGGAAAGCAAGTCTATGTTCAAATAAATCTGGGAAATAGGACTTTTACAAAAGAGTTAATAGGTTTTTGCCTGCTTTGGGTGGGTGCTTTTCTCGCTAGACTCACCAGCCTCTGCTATGCTAACAGGCATTGTGAATCCCCAAAAGGAGAAAGAAGACCGCATTTCTCAGTTTCGCCTGGCTGGGGAACCTCCTTTTTTCCCTTCATACAAAGCGTCTCCCAGGATGGTGTCTCAGCAGATACCCTGCGAGATGCCAGCCTTCCACTGAGGTGATTTAAGCTGGCAAGTGGCATGATTGGGTGGGCATTCATGGGCATTTTTAAAGTCCATTCTGGAAACAAATGTAGGAGACGGACTGGGAGAGGGAGAGGCTGGTGGCAAGGAAACCTGCTAATGGTAATGGTTGCTAATGTCTGTGGCCGCACTGTGCACAGACCTGACGGCCGTCAGCTCACTGAATCTTCCTAACGGCCCACTTGGGGAGGCGCTGCTGTTACCTGCTCTTCACAGATGAGGACAGCAAGGCTCGGAATGGTCAAATCGTGGGCCTGGAGTAACCCAGGGAGCTAATGGGAGAACTGAGGTTCTGTCCAAAACTGTCTGGCCCCAGAGGCTGCCTCATGAGCACTCTGCTGCACTGCCACCTAGCCGGAGCGGAAATAGCCCAGGCCAGAGGTGACAAGCAGTGAGGACAGCGGGACTGGAGAAATTGGTCCCCCGAAGTAGAAAGGCCAAGCATAAGAGAAGCAGTACTGGGGAGTAGTATAGGAGAGTGGGGTGTCCAAACAGAGGATAGCAGCCTGTGTGCCCGTGGGGGTGTGGGCTCCCCTTTCCCTCACCATCTCTTCCTCTTGTTGAGCAGTGTGAATGAGTAGGTGGGCCTGTTCTCCTTTACCTCACACACTTCCTGTAAGCCATGAAGGGGAAAAAACATGGCGGCCTTGCCTATTCCCAGGCAGCATCCCCAACTCCCAGGTAGCCTCCAGCTGAAGAAGGGTCACCAAGGGAGGGTCGGCCCTCACGCCCAGCTAATGACATAGGATCTGGGAAGCCGGGGTGTATTTTTATCCTACGTGTTCTCCATGTGCCACCAGGAAACCCTCCACCAAGTCCCCAGGCCAGCTTTCCCCTAAGGCTGCCCCAGCAGGTTCCATGCAGGGACCCAGGGGCAACTGGGACACAGGCCCTATCCTCCAGGAGTAGTGGGGCAGCTTCAGAAAGCAAGTTATAGGGCAGATTTGAGATCTGAAGTATCACTCCCACTCAGTAAAGCTGTAAATCAGCACTGTCCAAGGAAAACATCATGGGAGCTTCCTACGGGAGTCGCCTGTGGAATTCTGAATGTGAAACATAAACAGGTGAAATTGATTTTAATATAATTAACCCAGTATATCCAAAATATTATTTCAACATGTAATCTAAAAGGTATTACTGTGGTGTTTGACAGTCTCTCCTTGTGCTAAGTCTCTGAAGTCCAGTGTTTTGCACTTAGAGCACTTTTTTTTTTTTTTTTTTTTTGAGATGGAGTCTCACTCTGTTGCCCAGGCTGGAGTGCAATGGCACGGTCTCGACTCACTGCAACCTCCACCTCCCAGGTTCAAGTGAGTCTTCTGCCTCAGCCTCCCAAGTAGCTGGGATTACAGGCACCCGTCGTCATGCCCGGCTGATTTTTTTATTTTTTTAGGGACAGGGTTTCGCCATGTTGGCCACGCTGGTCTTGAACTCCTGACCTCAGGTGATCCGCCTGCCTTGGCCTCCAAAAGTGCTGGGATTTATAGCACATCTTAGCATGGACTGGCCGTTGGGGACACTGGCTCCTATATTGGCCAGGGCAGGTCTGGATTTTGTCCAGTTAGATAATTCTTTGTGACCTGAGTGACGGAATGGGAAGGAAACAACCGGAAGCCTCCCGGGGATGGCTGCGGGTCCGTGGCCTGGGTCTCGCGTGAATTTCTACTCTCCTTACTCGGGCTCCCTGTCTCCCACACCTGCAAGAGCATGGAGACAGGCAGGCTGTTGAAAGGACACCGCTGGGCTTTGAAGATGAAGGGTTTGAGCGTAGAGCTGAGAAGTCTGTACTCTACAGGTTTTGATTCAAATCCTGATTTCAAAAGCCAATCATTTTGTACAAATTTTACTTGTTCATCAGACGTTATTGAGCAGATTTTTTCCCAAGTCCCACGCAGCCTGCAGGCACAGGGATGAACCCCCTTGGAGACCGACATGTAAAAGGTCCCATGGGGTAGCGGGTGAGGGACCCCATGCTGGTCCCACATAGCAGGAGACAAGGAGGCAATGCGAGTCGAGGCAGCACCCAACCTGACGGGCTCTTGAAGGACAAGCACAGTCTGGCTGGAGCCACCCGTTCCACCCGGAGGGCAGTGGGAAACTAGGCATGAGAGCCCAGGGCTACTTAAAGGGCCTGCCCAGGGCGGGCATGGGTGAAGGTTGAGAAAGGTCTGTGTGGGACACAGTGGGGTCCCGGTCTTGAGGGACATACAGCGCCAGCCCCAAGCCTTGAGCAGGCACCCAAGGACAGGAGGGGGCGTGAGAGGTCTGGAGAGGGTGTGGGTGGCCGTATTGCACCTGGGAAGGCCCCCCGGCCTGTGTGGAGCACGGTGGAGGGCGGAGCTGGGGGCCTTGTCGGGGGATGATTGCAGTAATCCAGTCTGGAGACAGGCTAGAAAGAAAGAATGGGCAGAGGAGCCAGCCTCAGAGGTGGACAGTGGGGACAAGGCGGGAGGCATCAAGGATGGCCCTCTGGCTCTGGCTCAGGTGACTGGGTGCCTTCCCCAGGCCGTGTGTGGAAATGCATTGAGCCTTCTCAGCGTATCCTGATGTTTTAAGTTTCCACTTTAATGCAGCTGCAGAGACTCCGTCCCACCCGACTGCCTCCCAAGATACAGCGCTCGAGGCCCGTGAGTAGCCGGCGGTTCCGCCCCCCCCCACCTAACACTGCCTGAGCCGTCCTCCCTCAGCCTGACTAAACCTCCGGAGTTTGGACCCTCCTGCCTGGCAGAAGAGAACCGGGAATTGGGTTTTTCAGCTTCCCTGTCTGTGTGGCATGAGCTTGCATTTTCTGGGCTTCTCTCGCTTTTTTTCTGAATAAGTTTGGTGACTTGCAGATCAGAGCTGTAGATAGCAAGGGGGTCACTGTGTGGTGTGTGTGCTGTGTGTGCATCATCTGAGCAAGTCTCACAGGGTGAGCAAGGGGTTCAAAGCCTTCCTCCATTCGCCTGTTCCTCACAAAGGAAGCAGAAGTCTGGGGGCAGGGGTCTCTGGGGGCAGGGGTCTCCTTCCTGCCAGATCTTGGCCTGGAAATGCGTTTGTACCTTCCTGCGGGTGGAGGCTATGTCCAGAGAGTGCGGAGCCATCTCTTATGGAGACAGGTACCGCTCCCCTGCCAGGCCTTCCTTGGAGATCCGCCTTCCCATGTAAAGTGCCAAGTAAGGGGCATGGTGGTGCACGCCTGTAGTCCTAGCTACTCAGGAGGCTGAAATGGGAGGATCACTTGAGCCCAGGAAGTTGAGGCTACGGTGAGCTATGATTGTTCCACTGCATTCCAGCCTGGGTGACAGAGCAAGACCCTGTCTCTTAAAAGGGGGGAAAAAAAAAAGTAAGGATGGGGAAGCAGGAAAAAATATATACCCACCACCTCCTGGGAATGGGGTGGGAGGGTGAGATATCCATCCATGGAAAAATATTGGGTCTGGGTCCCATAAGTATCAGTGGAGTCATGTTCCTTGGTAGGACTTCTGCCATGCTGAGGCATGTGGACTTTAGCAGGTGCCTTGAAAGTGGGAAACCTGCCAGGACCTTTTGGTGAGGGCTGCTTACCAAGGGAGAAGTTTCTCCATCTACTGTTCATTGTGACCATCACTCTGTGGCCAGCCAAAGAGCACCCTACAACCCAGTGTCCTAACCCTCCCGCCCTCTGCAGTGCACGTATCCAAATCCATCTTGTGAAGGCAAGGAGGCTGGGGCATGTAGGTGACCAGGTGAACTGCATCTGTTCACCTTGGGAGATGCACCCAGCATCCACTGGGTAGCTGCTCTCTGGGTGCATGTTGACCATTCCATGGCACTGTTCCCCTTCCCCTTCCCTCCCCTCCTACTGTGGGTGAGAGTTAGAGGGCCAGGAGGGAGGCTGGGGGGCCTTAGATGCCTTCCCCTATGACCACTGTGAGTCTACACTCCCAGCCACACATGACAGTGGATCCATCCCATACCCCCCATCAAAGTGTGGTTGGCCCAAAGCCCCATCAGCACAGCTGGCAAGGAGCTAGACTATGTCTGCTCATTGTCTCTGGAAGGAAGACACAAGCAGCAAAAAGAAACTGCTTTGTGGGGCAGGAGGCCCCTTCTAGACTGAACCTTGTGTGACTAGTGAGAGTTTCAGTACAGTCCTTAACAGCACATATTTGGGAGGCCGACAGAGGTAGGCTTGAATGCTGAAGTCGTGTGATCTGGCAAGCACTGAAGCTCTCTGAGTCTCATTTCACCTCCTGGGCTGTGCCCTCATTCCTAGAGGGGTTTTGTGAAAAGGAAAATGGATGACATTTGTAGAACACACACAGTGCCTGGCACACAGTAGCAGTTTTATTCTTAACAGGTTTTTTTTTACATCCTACAGCCTCTAAGGAATGGCCCAGTTTATTAAGAACTATCATTTGCCTAGGATTTTACAGTCAGCAAATCATTCTTAGGTGCCTCACCCCAGCTGAGCCTCACAATGGTTCAGTGAAGCAGGCATCGTCACCACTCAGTTTAGCAATGAGAACACTGATGCTTGGTAACTTAACCCAGGTTCCTCAACTGCAAATAAGGTCATCGGGACTCTAGAACTCGTGGTCTTGCCAGCATTCCAAGCTCTCTGGATCTTCCATCTTCTGATTGGGACCAGAAGAGTTTCAGGTTTCAGTTTGTTTCAGATTTTGGAATATTTGCATGATACGTCCTGGTTGTGTGCCCCTAATCCAAAATCCAGAATACCCCAGTGAGCATTTCCTTTGAGCATCACATTGGGGCTCAAAAAGTCCGGGATTTTGGAGGGTTTCAGATTTTGGATTTTCAGATTAGGGATACTCAACCTATATAAAATGCTGGGGGAGAAAAAAATTCAGTCAAGAAAACAAATAACCAGCAGCAGCTGAGATGTCTGTGGAATCTCCAGTGTTAGGTCTTGCAGAGACACGGAAGAGAAGAGAATGAATATTCATTGAGCACCATTCATGGTGCCTAGGACTGTGCTGGGCACTTGTGTGATGATTATCTCATTTGTCCAGCCCAGAGCAGGCAGATGCTATCTCCCTAATTTATGGCCAACACCACAGGGACGATGATAGGCCTGATGACAATCCTGCCTTTGAGCCCAGCTTGCCTCTCTCCACTGTCTCTCTTTGTTTTCTAGCAAACAGCCTCCCCTTAAGCCAAAGTCAGCAGCAGGTAGCCCTTAGAATTCCCCTCGGAGGCTCGGGATCCTAAGCGGGCAAGGAATCTTTTGGAAGTCGTGATTCAGGGAAGGATCACTCCCCTTAGAAAAAGTCAAGTATTGGAGACAGCTACAGTGGACTCCAGGTTGTCTTACTAGTGTGGGGATCTGTGCAGATGGAGGGGTGGGCAGCCGCATCCATGCAGCTGGGGACTTGGGGAGACAGACGCTGTGAGACACTGAGCAGCAGTGGCCTCAGGCACTGAGCTAATGCAGGAGGTGACTAGCCTGGCGCTAGCTTTGGCTGGACCTCCTGGGTTGATGGCATGCTAAAGAGGCAGGGGGGCCTAGGAGGACCAGCTCTCCTAGGCTTGGAAGTTAGAGACGCCTGCCCTGGTTTGAATTACAGCTCGGCCACTTCTGGGCTGTGTGACCTTAGGCAGGATCCTCACCTTCTCTGAGCTTTAGTTTCATCATCTGTAAAATGGGTTTAACAGTACCACCTGGTAAGGGTAACGAGATTGTATATGTACAGTGGCTACCACAGTCCCTGGCATGTCCCCCGAACTACTTCTGCCAAGCCACACCACTAAGAGACCAATTTGGGAGTCACAGAAGGTTGGTGCTTTCTGGGCCGCTAGGGACCGTTGATTCTCCATGCACTGAGGCAAGCATTTCCAGTGCACACTGCCACACACTAGGTGGGAACTGGGGAGACTCGACATATGGAAGCCCACAGGGGCCTCGAAGAGGACAGCCTACAAACTTCCCATGTCAGGGGCCACCAGCCACCAGCGTGGCTTTGCTGGGTCACTTAGCCACAAATGTTCCAGACAGAAGTGCAGCTGTTGGCCCAGAGTAGCAGGGGTGGGGGAGGGTCTAGCCATTCAGACTTTCTGGAAGGAGCTTTGTAGCCCGGCACCTGTGGCTGGAGTTCAGATGTTACCCGAGGATTTGGGTTTTCTTTTTAAAAAGAAGAAAAAGGAAAGAGCAGAAGAAAACCATTCCAGTGTCTCATGGACGAAGGGGCATGGGTTGGGGCCTGCCAGGGAGAGGCAGGCTGCTGTCAGCCTGCTTGTGAAGCGCTTTATAAGCCCTGTATTTATTATTTCTTGCTCACCATTAAAATCAAATGTACTCAGTGCTTTTGTATTCAATACACATTTAACCCTGCCGACTTAGATTTCTCAGGTTTTAAATCCAGTGGGGAATTGGCTGGCTTCCCAAGTTTCCCCTCCAGTCCCCCTTGAACAGAGCTGGAAATCTCTGTTTAGCATTTTCTCCCCTGGCGCGGCTGGGACCCTCACACCGCTGGGGACAGTCACTGTTGTGTGCCTGCGAGGTTCTTCATCCCCAATGCCCACCCTTCCCAAGCACCCCGAAAAGACAGGTGTGATCGCTGAAATATGACGAGACTTGTCTGTATCGTCTGTGATTTGGGCTTAATTAAACCATTTTGTCTGTGTGTATCTGTGCCTGGTTTTGGTCCGCCACCGTGTGAGTGTGTGTGCGTGCGCGTGTGTGATTCATAGATGTGCCTTAACCTCTTGCGCGTGCCTCTGTGAGTGTGTATTTGTGAGATTTGTGTACATGGAAGTCAGGAGGCCTCCATGTATCTCGGGATGGTCCTGTCTGCAAGGGTAATTTTGTGTCTGGCTTTGTCCACACCAGTCAGGTGTGTGTGACTCTGGGTGGGTCGGCAGCCGCGCTGGTGACCCACCGCCTCTGGGTCTGGCGTGTCTTTCTCTCCCTCCCCAGCCTCGGCGGCTCCGGCGCTCCCCGCCCCCCGCCCCTCCCCCCCTGCTCTGTCTGTTTTATCATCCCTAATGAAGCAGTCTCCTCCACCGATCCCGCTGATTGCCAACCCATTCCTTTTGTTTGTTGGCGCTGAGCCATTCAGCGGCACTCTGACAGCTCAGCTCGTCTAATTAGCTCTGTTGTTCTTTTTCCCCATGTTTCACCACGTTGCAAGTTCAGTTGAAGTTGCCACAAACTTAATCCCCCCATTTCAGCCACAAGTTCACATTCTTAACCCGCCTTTATTGTAGCGAGGAGCAGCCCTGTGCAAGGACGAGCTGACAGGCCTTAAAGTCTGACCTTTCCTGAAAGCTCTGCCCCAGGGCCCCCAGGGCAGGGACAGAACTGTCCCGTCACCCTAACCCACACTCCCACCTTTTGTGGGGAGAAGTTGGGGGTGGGGATCATTCCAGCCAGGTGACCCTGCTTACCAGCTGCCAGAGCTGGGGAAAGCAGTTGAGAGTTAGGGGGGTGCGGGGATACCCACTTGTTTATTCAGCCCATGTTGACTAAATGTGAGTGTGTGGCAGGCCCGGTTCTAACAATGATGATACTAGCAACGTCATCACGCGCTTCTCAGATTCCGAACAGCAGCGTTCATTTGTTTCTGAAAATCTTGCTGAGCGACCATGACACACCAGGCAGTCCGCAGAATGCTAGGCAGGGACAAGAGAATCCTAAAACTCATCTTCTAATCCAGAGACATCCCCGCCTCGTCTTCCTTTTGTTGTTGATAGGAAGGGACACCCAGGTCACGGAGCAGGATGCGCATTTATTGAGCCCCCACTATGTACCGGACCCCATGCAGGGCTCTCCCTGTATCTGGTCTTCACAATCACCCCATAGACAAGACAGCCAGTTTGGTGGAATGCATTTGGTGTTTACCACATCCCTGATCTGCCAAACCAGTCTGAGATCAGACTGGCCACTCCACAGGAAAAACTTTGGTTAGATCAGGCGTGTGCAGACCTGAGGGCTTGATGAGACTCCATAAAGACTTGTCTTTCATGCAACCAGCTTCTGTAATCTGTGTTCCTAAGCCACTGTGCTGTGTCGCCTACAAGCTTCTGGGGGGCGAGGGGTTTGATGTTCAGGAAAAAGGGCAGGCAGGAAATGGAGTGTGCGCCTGCTCTCCTTCCCTGTCTGTCCTGGAAAGTCAGCAATTGTGGCATCCCATCCATAGAGATAGCAAGCCCCCCTGCCCTGGTAGGCTCGGTTGGTTGTGTTGGCACTGAAATTCAGAAATAGACTTTCTCAGCGTAGCTCTCAACTTGTCTCTCGGACACTGGGAGTGTACAGAGATGGCTGTGCCAAATTTAAAGCCATGTAATGTTGATTGGACCAAATGAGTGTCCTTCTAAGGGCAGCCTAACCCCTATCACAGGCTCTGGCGGGGGATCAAGGGATGAAGGCATCTTTTTCTGTGGGCCCTCATCTTGGTTTCAGAGGCAGCAGGTCAGGAAAACCCATCTCTCTGCTGCAGCGGCAGCTGTGGGGTTAGGAAGCTGTGTCCCTCCTGGTGTGCCCACTGCAGACCCTCCCAGTGGGTCTCCACGGTGCGCGCGGCTACACGAGATATGCAGCATCCAGGCTGAACCCCCTGGGAGGAGTGGCACAGGGATACCCTGGGAAGTGGAGAAATAGTTTGTACTGCCACTCTCTCATGCCTCTCTTAGAGAGGAAAATAAGCACCCTGTGATTCTGCTGTAAAAAGAGCAAACGAAGCATGTGTACCCTAAAAACAAGTCTGAGTGAAACCCTTTCTACAAAACCAGCTTATGGGTGTCAGAGGAAGATGGGAGGGAATTGTCACTGATAAGGGGCCTCTTTGTTCCGGGTCCTATGTAGACATCATGTCATTGGACCCTCACTGCAGCCCTTCGAGGAGACTGGTGGAACTATCCTCATCTTGCAGATGAAGAACCGAGCTTTCCAGGAGCACCCTTCTGATTTGAATAGGCCACAGAATTCCAGTTAATGTGTCTATCTGCTGCCAATTAGATGGTGATGTTTCTATGATAGGCCAGGCTTTTATAGCCTGTAGCTTTGAAAATCCCTAAACATTTTGTGGGGGGTGGCGTTTATTCAAGTCTTCAGAATGTTCCTGTATGGCTTTTCCAACTCACTTCTTCTTGGGGGCCTCCCCCGTACTCCCTCCAGGTGCGCCCACCTCGTCCACATGTCGTTAAGAGACCAAAGAGCAACATCACAGTGGAAGGCCGGAGGACGTCTGTGCCCAGCCCTGAGCAGTGAGTGCCCCATCGCGCCTCTCCCTCTGTCTGCAGGGCCAGCACTTTGTGGAGCCTAAGCGTGGAGCCCCAGCCTTTGTGAGGCTTCCCTGGGGCCCCCAGCGGGTGTTTCACAAAGGGGTCATTCAGGGAACAGGGCTTGATTTTTTACTCGGTCTGGTTGTCACACCAGCAGGAGGCCCCAGAGGCCAGGGAGTGAGGCACTTGGGCTGGATTTCGAGTGGTGAGGTCCAAAGGGTACTTTGCTGGGTTCAGAAGAAGGTCCTAAGCCTCTTGTGCTGAAGAAGCCGAGTCACTAGGTGAGGGTTAGAACCTGGTCAAGAAGGCCAAGTGTTGAACCGGGCCCACCCACCTTCCTAGGCCTCCGTGGCCGAGATCTGTATACGACTGCCCTTATCCACTGCCCCAGCCCCACCAGGACCCTTTGCCCACCTGTGCCACAGCATTTATGTTACTGTGGTTTGTCTTACCCACCTCCCTGAGACGCGGAACTCCCTGGGTGTTATGCCCAGCACCTCCCGTAGGACTGGCCTAGAGTCACCTACCCAGGAGGCATGGGGTAGATGAGGTGAATGAGTCAGAAAGACAAGCAGTGGCCTGAGATAGAGCTGCCTGCAGAGGGTGAGGCGGAAGGCTGCCGACAGCTCTGAGTCCAGACCACAGCCGTCTGCAGACAGTAGCGCTGCTCCCCTTTGTCTGCAAGGCACGCAGCCCTCGGTCTCTATCCAGACAACTCAGCGGTGACACGCTGGCTTCCTGTGATGCCTAGAAAAAGTGCATGAGTTCATCTTGGTCTAGGATTGCTGGAGGAGTCAGAAAAATTACCCTAGGGATCCTGAAGTTCTTTGGGTGGAAAGGGCCCCCGTGTCTGGCTGGCTCTCAGAAAATGTCTCAGGGAAAGAAGGTAAGGGACATGGCAGGTCCGAGGCAGAACTGGAGCGAGAAGGGAAAAAATGATTCCAAATGCCAAGCTGGGCCTAACCCAAGTTGTAGTTCACTTCAGCGCTCGGGGATTCTCTAGTTGATAAGGGTATACGGTCTTTAAGGAACCAGCCCACCCAGAAAGCCCTCAGACTTTGCCCAGAAAGTCGTGGAATTGTGTGTGTGGTGTGTGTGCACGTGATGGCACACAGGGATACTCAGTTATGAGATATTTGGAAGAGAGGACTCCTGAAGTTGGGTGTAAGTTTAACTTTTGCTCTGCACAATAGCCTGGTGGGAACATTGAGGGATGGATTATGATTGCCCCCTTGTGGAGAGAATGCTACATGGCACCTGAGTGCCTCCGACTAAAGATGCCTCCTTAAGGGGATGAAATTTATCTCATTTCTTTAAAGTCGCCTCTTTAAAACTGGACTAAACCTTTTAGACACTGAACCAGGATACAGGGTCACAGGCCTGTTGTTACTGAGATGTAAGCCAGAACATTCCTGCATTACACAAAATCACCATTTCAACACCAGCTATACTCCACATCCTCCAGAAAAGCATTACCAATTTTGTGGCCAAGTTCCCAATGAGAGGCTAGACTCCTCATCACATCGACTCACGCCGTTGCTTTTCCCTGCTGGGCAGAGGGGCCGACTCCGCAGTGTGTGCCAAAGAGCCGGTATCTGATCATCCCATTTTCCCACTTATCACCTGAACTGTGTCAGTATCACTTTTCGGTTTGTTGGTTGGGTTGACTGGTTTGTTGTTTGTTTCAGTATGTCCTGTTTTCTACTTCTGTTGGGAAATATTTGGGGTTGAAATAAGCCAGCAGGAGCACGGGAGCCAGTTTGGTGGTTGGCAAACTAACAGCAATAGAAAACAAATGACAGGTTTTCTGTGACCATACGTCACAGCTCAGCCCACAAGGAGAGAGAGGGGCAGGTTTCAGGACGTCATTCCAAGGATTTCTGCTCACGTTTGTTTAACGAGGAAGGGGAGGTTGTTCTCCCTTAATGCCAGTGGCATTTCTGGTGCAACCCACTGTTTTTCTACGTCTCTTCCCATGCTGCCTCCCCCACCCCCCCATGGTGCTCCTCCCCTTCCAAATGCCATGTCACAACAGCACTTGGATGTGTTTTTCTTAACTGTCATCAGCTCCAGCTGGCAGGACCAACTTCTTGAAACACAGGAAGCATCCAGCGGAAAATATTTTAATAAAACAGACTCCTCATAAAATATTGTTTGGGGGAGGGGGAGGAAACCGTCTCCACCAATCTGTTGGCATTGTATTGAGAGATGTGACAAGACAGGCCGGCAGCAGGGGCCCAATCCTAATGGGCCTTTGTTGGGTGGTGATTCTGTGTTGGGCACACAGACTTGGTGCCTGGCCCTTTAATCTGGCCTGGGTTTTCTTGAATCACAGATCTTCATCTCCACTGGGAATATCAAAGTGCTTCGGAAACTTAGAGGATTGGGGCAGCGGAAGGGGATGCAGGGTGTCTGAAGTGGAGGGGAGAGATTCAGTCCTCCTGACTTCTTGCCTCAACTCTCACTTCTAATTGCACATTAAATAACCAGCTTTGGCCAGGCAGGGTGGCTCAACGCCTGTAATTCTAGCACTTTAGGAGGCCAAGGCAGGCAGATCACCTGAGGTCAGGGATTCAAGACCAGCCTGGACAACATGATGAAACCTTGTCTCTACTAAAAATAGAAAAATTAGCAGGGTGTGGTGGTGCTTGTAATCCCAGCTACTGTAATCCCAGCTACTCAGGAGGCTGAGGCAGAAGAATCACTTGAACCCAGAGGCGGAGGCTGCCATGAGCTGAGACGGCACCACTGCACTTCAGCCTGAGCAGCAGAGTGAGACTCTGTCTCAAAAATAAAATAAAATAACCAGCTTTGTGGGCAGCAAGATAGGGCTGATTAAGAGCTAGATTGTCTCCTGGAGCCGCTGAGCACTCTGGGACTCATCAGGGCTCAGAAGCACCAGCCAGCAGCTCTCTGGCCAGTCCACCCATGAAGTTCATTTCTTCCTTCCCAGCCGATGTCCATCCCTCTGTCGTTCCGTCTGTCCATTCATGCATTCAGCAAAGTATCTTTGAAAACCTACTAGGCGAAGCTACGTAAGATTTGTTTAAAGGAGGCCTTAAAAGGGAGTTCCCATGCTGACTCTTGCATTGACTTGCATTTTCCCAAAATGAAATTTTCCTATGTCAAATTTTCTTTTTGGATTAACAGTGGGTTTCCTAGCCACTTAAAACTGACTGTTGGCAATTTCTGGGGAAAATATTCCCTCTACTTTTCAGGTAACATTACTTGGCTAATATTCAGTTACTAAATCTCTTCAAGAAGTACTGGCTACTTCCATCACTATTGAGAGCACAGCTTATGAGACACCTCCGGGCTTCTCTGTGGCTGGGATCAGGGTAGGAGGGATCCCACAGGAGAGGCTGTGAGTTAGACACCCGTCAGCAGGGGGCACGGTGGAGCACCCATTGATTTCTAGGCCCTCTTGGGCCTCGCATCGTTTCTTCTTCCAGAGTGGAAGCTCAGGCTCAGAATGGGAATTTGACCAGTCTTCCCAAGGTCGCCCAGTTGAAAAGTGGCCAGGCCGGCATTCAGAATTCTTGATTTCATTCTCTCCATGACACTCTGATGCTGTCCTTGGAATGGGGCCCTTCAAGGTCCATCTTTACTCTGGTTTTGCCCAGAGAGACAGCCCCACATCGTAATTGGAGATGCCTGCCCAGCAGGCCACCCTTCCTCTCTGGCTCCCTGAAGGCCGGAATTGGGAACCGGATCTGTTCAGTCTTCTTACTGCCAAAGAAATTGTGTGAACTGGTGCCTGAGTGTTTCTTCTTGAGGAAGGAAAGAGAAATGACGTTTACTGAACATCCCTTAAGACTGTCAAAGGTCTTAGCTGGGCATGGTAGCGTACGCCTGTAGTCCCAGCTACTCAGGAGGCTGAGGCAGGAGAGTTCCTTGAGGCTGGGGAGTTGAAGGTTGTCGTGAGCTGAGATCACGCCACTGCACTCCAGCCTGGGCCTCAGAGCAAGACCCTATCTCAAAAAATAAAATAAAAAAAGATTGTCAAAGGTAGGTGGTAACTTTCCCATTGAACAGATAGAGAAACTGAGGCTCAGAGAGACTTTCAGTAATTTGCCCTGAGTTTCTTAGGACAAGGAAATGGTAGGATCAGGTGTCTGATGACAGAGGCCTAGTCCATTATTCTCTACTAACTAAGCTTTTCATTAAGAACCTAATTATTGCCAGGCATCGTGGCTCACAGCTGTAATCCCAGCAAGTTGGGAGGCCAAGGCAGGTGGATCACTTGAGGTCAGGAGTTCGAGACCAGCCTGGCCAACATGGTGAAACCCCATCTCTACTAAAAATACAAAAATATTGCTGGGTGTGGAAGCTCATGCTTGTAAGTCCAGTTACTAGGGAGGCTGAGGCAGGAGAATCACTTGAACTCAGGAGGTGAAGCTTTCAGTGAGCCTAGATCATGCTGCTGCGCTCCAGCCGGGTGACAGAGCTAGACCCTGTCTCAAAAAAAAAGAAGAAACAAAAAAAGTGGGCCATGGTGGTTTCCGTGGGGTGTGCATGTCTGCCAGGCCCCAAGTTATATTCCTTCTGGCCTTCCAGGTATAGGGGAATTGCCCATCCAACTGGATGCTTAGAAAGAGCCAATGGCAGGCTCTGAAAGGTAGCACTGTGGTCTGAGCCCCTGGGCCCCTCAGGATGGCACACTGCAGACTAAAGCCAAGGCAGGGAGTGACACACTGAGCCCCGGGCTCTTCTCTCTGCCAGGCAGCACGTCATTTGTTCCCTCTGGGAGGCGGCAGTAGGGGCCGGAGCACTGGCCCTCACAGAGTTGCTGAGAGTATGCAGGAGACCATTCTATGCATCTGCCTCGTTTAATCTCCACAGTCCAGATGTAGGTGTCTTCTTAGTCTTCAGGGGGAGGGGTTTGCAGTGGTTGTGGATCTGAGGGGCCCCTCCTGACCACCTGCGTGCAGAGCCGGGTTCTTTCCACCGCACGCCTTGCCTCCTAACGGATGAGACACTGAGCACCCTCCAGTCACACAAGGGTCTTGACTGGCTGCATCCTGGTTATTTGAAGTTCTACTGTTCTAAGTAAGAAGGGTCCAGACTCAGCCACCAAGGCCCAGGACTGTCGCCCAGCTCACCTCTCTGGCCAGATCCATGCAAAATCTGCTCTTTTTGGGTAATTTTTGGTTTGTAAAAATTACCCAGTATCCTGATAGACAATCTGGAAGACTAGGAGAAAGAGACACGTTCGTTCTGAATCCCATTAGCTCATTCCACTGCTTCCTAGCGCTCCTGTAGCTCCCCGCCCAGTCTTCACCCTCCATGTCTTTGACAGAGCTGCAGCTTCCTTGGAGTATGCCAGCATGTGGACGTGTTCCGTGTGTCTGTGTAACGCCTGTGATCTGTGACTGCAGAGGATCTCGTTGTGTGTATGTTCATGTCTGCCTACCCATTGCCCTCATGCTGGATCTTTAGATTCTTTCCAGCTTTTCATTCATATGAAAAATGTCAGGGTAAATATCCTTATTCTAGGCCAAGCACGGTGGCTCATGCTTGTATCCAGCACTTTGGAAGGCCGAAGTGGATGGATCACTTGAGGTCAGGAGTTCGAGACCAGCCTGGCCAACATGGCAAAACCCTGTCTCTGCTAAACATACAAAAATTAGCCAGGTGTGGTTGCACACACTTGTCATCTCAGCTACTCAGGAGGCTGAGGCAGGAGAATCACTTGAACCTAGGAGACAGAGGTTCCAGGGAGCAGAGATCATGCCACTGTACTCCAGCCTGGGCAACAGAGTGAGACTCTTAAAACGGAAAAATAAATGGAACTGTTGACAACTCTCATTAAGTAGGAATATGCTAAGCACTTGACATTCACCATTTCATTTAACCCTCACAAGAAACATGTAGGGGTAGCTCTTGTGAGATCTATTTTACAGAAATAGCTGAGACTTCAAGAGGTTGTCACTGCCCTTGGTCACATGGCTAGTTAGTAGCAGAGCTGAGCCTCAAACATGCCTCTCTAATGCCAGAAGCCTTTATCCTTAACCAGTCATAAGAAGATTTCTGCTCCATATTGCTGAATAACTTTCTAAAAGAATTGTACCACCTCATACTCTCACCAGAACGGGACTCCCAGAAATCTGGTTCTGAGGGACCGAGAGGAACATGTGACTGGCATTCAAACATGTCTCTGATTCCTTCTGGACAAGAAAAACTTCCGCAGGCCATGCCAGCTACGTAGACAGTGTGTACGCCAAATGTCCAGCCCATGCTGCTTAGGAATTGGAGCGTCTGATCCTCTGAATTGCACTGCGTGACCCCAGCACCAAAGCCCCAGAAGATTAAGATCAGAAGAAGCTGTCAGAAGCATTTAGTGAGAAAACCCCTCCCGAAGCCCAGGTCTCAGAACGCTTTGCAATTGACTCTTTGGACACTTGCACCCGTGCTCCGGCAGAAGCTGGCATGTGGCTTGTGCACGTTCAGCGCCCTCGTCCTCCTCGGGCCTGGCCTCAGCACAGCCCTGAGCAGTTCAGTCGCTCCCAGCTGTGGCTCACACAGGGGTAGAGCATGTTTCCTCCTGCACAGCCTCACAGCTGCCCTGCGGGCGTGGGCCCATCACTTGGATAGTGGCCTAGTGCGTGGGCAGAACTTTGGCATCCAGCAGGCCTGAGTCAGCGTCCTGGCCCACCGGGCACCAGCCCGGACGCTCTGGGTATGTCTCCTGGCCCTCTTCGCTTACCGCGATGCCTGTTAACATCTCCAGGAGCAAGGCTGGGGAAAATGCCCACAGGAGGCACTGGCATCCTGAGTGAGCCGGGTATGTGACCTCCCGTCCCGCCTTACCTGCTGAGGTGGCTGCCACAGCCTCAGCACTGCAACACCCCCATGAACGGCCCACTCTCTCCCTCCCACGCCCACAGTCCCCTGCGCTTCTCCTGATCTGGCCGTGACCTGCCGTGTTGTAGTTTCCCCTTCATCTCACGCACACCAGGCGCACCAGTAGTCTGTGAGCTCCTCCTCAGCTTTGACTCTCCAACTCCCAGACCAGAGCCAAGCCCAGACCTCTGCTCAGAGATATTTCCTGGGTGAATGAGCAAAGGAATCTGTGAAGGCAGAGTGCGGCTTGCAGTCAGGAGCCCAAGAGGCGGGGGAGGGGCGTCTAGTAACAACCGCAAACAGATGAAGAGTACCTACTGCGTGCCGGGTGTGATTAGGAAGTGCGCGTGAAGCTGCTAGTGCAGCCCCGGCCCTCTAAGAGCCAGGAACTGTGCTCAGCCCCAGGAGCCAGTCTCCAAGATGCCAGCTGGGCCCTTGGCCCCAGGGGGTAGGGGCAGCTGTCTGGGCTCTACCCCCTGGCAGGCTGCCAGGGCCCACTCCCTGAGCAGCCAGGAATCCAAACACATGAGCAGAAGGTCACAGACCCAATTAGCAGGGCTAGAGGCTTCTGGCCTGACCCTCCCCCCAGTCCCCCCACACACAGTGGATTCTGGGCCCTGGAGACAAAACCAAGCCTGAAGCCAGCCATGGAGCCTGAACCTAGCCCGGAAAAGCAGGAAGTGCCAAGGAGACCTCATCTCTGTCCCCAGGATCCCCCAAGGATCTGTAGCAACACAGGGCCCATTTGTATGTCACCACTTCTGCCTGGCAACTAGGAAGGAAGGACTTTTCCCAGGAGCTGTTCACCACAGGAGGAGTTAATTCCAGCTGGAAAACTGAACCTTGGGGATGCTTTAGGAACAGGAGCCTCGTCCTCAAGACATGACTGATTTCAGTCACCCCTGAAGGGCTTTACCGTCCCACCCAAGACCTCTGCCTCTTCCAGATGCCACATTGCCATTTCTCCAGTGCCTGTTTTGTGCCCACTAATTTCACAAGTGTTGTTTTGGTTGAACTCTCTGTTCCCCAAAAAATCTTCATAGCCTGGTCATTCAACCATGAGGGAGCCGCAGCTATACCCAGTGGAATGATGTGCCCTCAGTCCAGGATGTGCACCCAGGGCAGCCAGGTCCCACGGCCACTGCTTTCTTCCCCCACCGCTGCCGCCACGGTTCCCAGAAGTCAGTCTCCAGATCTGGGCTCTGGGATGGAGAGGCTGTCCTCAGGATGAGCAGCAGGGGTTCTGCACAGTGTCTCTTCCCTGCAGTGGAAAGTGCCCCCAAGGAACCCCCAGCCCCATCTTCCCTCCACCACAGAGTCTGAAGCCCATGTCCTGTGCTTGGGCCTCTGCCTATGTGAGTGTCCACCCAATGGCCGTGGAAGGGCTTCTCGGGGCATGCTGGGGCATGGGTATGGATGTGTGAAATTGGCATTCGTGATTTTTGAAAGCAGGAAGGAGTGAGCCTACAGACTGAGGAGTAATTAAATAGATGCACGAATAAAGGCTGGAAAAGCGAAGGGCACAACCCAAGAGAAGGGGACGGGCAGCCAGGCATGCTTCCTGCTTGACTGCTGCCACCCCAAGGCTTTGCGCCACCCCCAAACTTGCACATCACCTCTCATCCTTGCGCTGGCTCCGGGCCCTCCACAGCCTGGTCCCTGCCAGTCTCCAGCTTCTTTTCTTGAACTCCCCACCTGACATGAAGTTCCCTGTGCCTGCCCCTCTCAGAGATGCCTCCAGGTCATGCCACATCTCCCACACTCAGGATTAAACGTGCAGCTCCGGCCAGGCACAGTGGCTCACGCCTATAATCCTAGCACTTTGGGAGGCCAAGGCAGATGGATTGCCTGAGCTCAGGCGTTCAAGACCAGCCTGGGCAACATGGTGAAGCCCTATCTCTACTAAAATAAAAACGAATTACCCAGGCATGGCAGCACAACCTATAGTCCCAGCTACTCTGGAGGCTGAGGCACAAGAATCACATGAACACATGAGGCGGAGGTTGCAGTGATCCGAGATTACACCATTGCACTCCAGCATGGGCAACAGAGTGAGACTGTCTCCAAAAAAATATAAATAATAAAAAGTCCGGCTCCCACATCACCTCCCAAGTGGAGCCTTGTCCAAGAGCCCTTGAGCCAGGCACACCCTTACTGCTGTCCTCTGGCAGAGCAAGTCCCAGTGCGGCAGGAAGGACCTGGTGTCCACACTCACCCATCTCCCCCCACCTCCCCTAAACCAGCTCACTGGACAGCCAGAACAGGCAGAGCACCCTGGTGATCGTGACTCGCTGCAACAATAGTTCTTCTCGTCGTTGCTTTTAAGTAGATACTCACCTGCAGCTGAGCATACAGGTTCCTGCGTACAGCAGTGTCCTCTGTCGCCAGTTCTTCCTCCCTGAGAACAGTCCTAGCCCTTATCGTGGGTCGCTCAGAGAACAGCTCCAGTCCAATTCCAGAGTTTTCTCTGTGGGGCCCGCACCACTCTTGTTTACCCCAGAGATCCCACGGTCTTGGTTCAGAGCCACCTTCTATTTTTTTTTTTTTTTTTTTAAGAAATGGTCTAGCTGTGTTGCCCAGGCTGGCCTGGGACTCCCAGGCTGAAGCGATCCTCCCATCTCAGCCTCTTGAGTAGCTGGAGCTACAGAGATTTCTGTGTTGTGGAATCTCTGGCAGGAGAGTGGGGGTTCCCAGATGATTCTAATGTGCTGAGATATGCCCAGCTGAGGACCACTCGCCATACCTGGAAAGTTCTGGGAAGGTAGGGACTGCCTAATTCATCCTTGAACACCTAGGAAAGACCCTGCAGAGGATACAGATGCCCAGAATCTATTTGTTAGCAGGCAAACGTGGCATGTGGACAATAGTGGATTATTCACTATGTGCTCAGCACCATGCAAAGCCCTTTACAAATACTTGCATTTAACTTTTCCCATAAGACTCTCAGGAGGGCTATAGAATCTCCATTTTACAGATAAGAAAATAAGGTTGCAAAAATGTGGAACCAGCCCAAATGCCCATCAATCAGCAAGTAGATAAAGAAACTGTGGTATAGCTATATGATGGAATACTACTCAGCCGTAAAAAGGAATGAATTAATGGCATTCACAGCCACGTATATCAAATTGGAGACTCTTATTTTCAGTGAAGTAGCTCAGGAATGGAAAACCAAACATCATATGTTCTCACTCATAAGTGGGAGATAAGCTACGAGGATGCAAAGGCATAAGAATGACACGACGGACTCTGGGGCTTCAGGGGGAAAGGGTAGGAAGAGGGTGAGGAATAGAAGACTACAAACTGAGCCGGGCGCGGTGGCTCACGCCTGTAATCCCAGCACTTTGGGAGGCCGAGGCGGGTGGATCACGAGGTCAAGAGATCAAGACCATCCTGGCCAACATGGTGAAACCCCATCTCTACTAAAAATACAAAAAATTAGCTGGGCATGGTGGCGCGTGCCTGTAATCCCAGCTACTCAGGAGGCTGAGGCAGGAGAATTGCCTGAACCCGGGAGGCGGAGGTTGCGGTTAGCCGAGATCGCGCCATTGCACTCCAGCCTGGGTAACAAGAGCGAAACTCCGTCTCAAAAAAAAAGAAAAAAAAAAAAAAAGACTACAAACTGAGTTCAGTGTATCCTCTGCTTGGGCAATGAGTGCACCAAAATCTCACAGATCACCACCGAAGAACTTACTCATGTAACCGAACACCACCTGTTCCCCAAAAATCTAAGGAAATAGAAAATTTAAAAACAAGAAAGCAAGTTAGGTTCGGGGAGGTGAAGTGACTTTTCCAAGTTGGCCTGTCTAGGAAACGGAAGAGTGGCGGGTGGTTGGACAAACTGGCACCCACCGGACAGGCAGGACCTGGCCTCACCCTGGGGCCTGTCCCTGCTCATCAGCACCTGGAGCCACGTGACAGAGGGACGCAGGGACAGCCAAGACATTTACAAAGTGAAGATCCTTTGTGCCTGAGTGAAGTGATCCTTTCAAAAATAATCGCCAGCTCCCCTTCACCACCTCCGGAGACCAAGTCCTTGCTGATTTTTCCCCGTCTTTATCTCAAGTACATTTAAATGTCAATTAAATTTGAAATATCTACATTTGTCAGCATTTCATTTTGGGCCAGCGTGACGTGCTGCTGATTTGTCCACGCGATGTGACACATGAAAAAAACTCCCGAGATGCAGATCTTCCTCATTAAAAAATAAGCCGGTGCGATCCCGGCACGGCAGAGAGCATGGAGCACGTCCCTGCTTCCTGACGCCGTGTCTCTGACATGGTATTTAAAAAGGAACAGCCTCGCCTGTCACCACTGTCACATGCGCGCGCTAACCGGCGACACGTTAAACCAAACATTAGAAGGGGTTCGGGAAGTCATCTGCATGGGAACTCCATGCCAAGACGAGGTGGGCAGAGGCGGGAGCAGCCATGGGGGATGATGGGGTCTGATCTGTGACGGATGGCCAGCCTTTCTTCTGTACCAAGACTCCGGCAGCCCTCGCCGGGCAGCCAAGTTTACGGCAACCTGCCTTTTCACAGACAGCTCTTTGTGTGTGATAAAATCCAGGCAAGTGGTGGGTGGCAGACTGCAGGGGAGTAGCTGAATTGGGTTAATGAAGGAAAAGGCACTTTTTTTTCATATTCTCCCTTAAGCTAATAAAAAATTTAAGCCTGGACGTTTTCGAAGGTTCATCCTTTATCTCTGACAAATAATCTGACTGTATGTTTCATGGGAGAACATGGGCAGCTGAATTTTAAAAAGCTTATTTTAAAACCTCACCTTTCATTAAAAGTAAAAAGGGAAACACCTTACCTCTTATTTCATTGTTTCCGACCCAGGAAACTGAAGAGACAAGATCCCATAGTGGTTGAAAGTCAACAAATCCAGACTGATTTCTCAGCTGTACCATTAGCTGCTGTGTGACCCCGGGCAAGTGACTCCCCCTCTCTGAGCCTTAGCTACTTTGTCTGCAAAATGGGGTTACAATAAAGAATTCATGAGAAATGTATGGACAGCATTTTGCCCAAGGTTTATAAGTACTGCTAGTGTTATCATCCCATGTGGCCTGGGCTTGACAAAGCTCCGATCTGACCACATCAGACGGCAAACTTCTCACCTGGGTGCGCCCCGCCCCTTTCAAGAGACAGGTGGTATATTCTGGAGGCAGCTGGGCCTCCTGTGGAAACCACTGCCCAACCAGCCTGGCCTGGCCAGTACATCCAAGTAGAGATGGAAAGTGGCTTGTGAGCTGGAAACTGTGGTTCCCTCTCTTCCCCGACCTGCCACAGTCTCGCCAGGGTGGGAACCCCCAGCCCCCTCCACCATCACAGCAGTGTGGGAGGCACTGGATGCTGACAGTGGCCAGACTGCAGCAGCCTGATTGAATGAAGCCAAGGTGCAGCCCAGCACAGAGGCTCTGCGCTCCTAGGTGTGAAGCCAGAAATTCCTGGCAGGTTGAGTGGCGTTTCACCAACGTGCCAAGCTGTGATCTGTGCTTTCTCGTTAGACCCAGTGGTGGGGGCCTGTGCGTGGATAGGCATCAGAAAGGCATTCAAGGTGGACATGACAGCCACTCGAGAGCCTCCCTCAGTTTGGCCCAGGCAGGGGCTGGTGTCCCCTCTTGTGTGTCTCCACCAAGCCCCCACTCACAGGAGAGCGAGGGCCCTGGGGGTGGCCAGTCCAGGCTGCAATCCCCGCTCACCACTTCTTCACCGGTGAAGCCCCAGTACACAGCTAGCCTGGGTCTGCTCACAACAGCCGGACTCTGAGTGCCTCATGGTTGGGTGCACAGATGGACAGATGGATGGGTGGACTCATGAAGGCCTGGTCCTCTAGAAAATCGGTATGGCGACATCTCATTAGGCTCTTGTGAGGGGTAGAAATGGCCTCTATAAAGCATAGTGCCTGCTTGTTGATTATCGTCTTAAACAGTTCCTGCCTCCCCCTACCCACCCGACACGCTCACCCTCAAACATCGTCCCATTCTTCACCTCTTAGCATCTCAGAACAGATGGGAGCTCAGAGAGAGAACACTTCTATGCAGCAGCCACAGTCTGGGGAAAGGGGACAGTGTGGTATAGTCCAGGAAGATGGTAAAGTGGGGGTCCCCCAGCAGGCTGGCTTTCATTCATTTGCAAACCTCCCTGACATTCATGCCCCAGCCCAGGTGGGGAGAAACAGAACAAGAAGCCAGGCCTTTCCTTGATGAACTCGACTCAGAAACAGAATGGCAAGAGGCTAACGGTGTCTGTGAAGGCCTAAGACGCACAGCCAGAGAGCTCTGCTAGAACTTTAGTGAGCTTCCTCGAAGACCCATCGAACTGAGTCTTCACCGCTGAAGAGCAATCAGTGCTCCAAGCAAAGGTGACAGGGAGGGTGGAATATTCAGGGCCTGGTGTGCACAGAGATGTTATGCACGGCCCAAGTGCAGGGGAGGCCGACATACAGCGTGGAGACTGCCCTGCTCGGAGCTCAGGCTTGGCACGGCTGCTCAGCAACGCATCCCACCAGCTCCCCAGAGTGCCGCGGACGCCCACGGCCTGCCCACCCTCAGCCTCTCACCTGCTCAGGAGAACAGTCAGTGCTACAGAGTGAGAGTGGGCGCCCCCTAACTTTGAAACGAGTCCCCGCAAATGCCTGCGCATTATCGTTCCTAACCCTTTGCTCCGCAGATTGATTTACTCACCATACCACCAACTGCAGCAAGATCACCGTTCAGAATGACACATTCGTAGGTTTTAGCAGGACAGTGACAACTGTGGGTTTGTGATTCAGAGAGACTCTGGTGGCCATGTGAAGGGTGGCCTTTCTGCTCTGCCTTATTCACTGTGGAGGTGGCAGGAGCCAGGCGCCCTGGCCCCGAGATGCCTGCAAGTCAGGTCTTCCTGGCCTCTCCATTGAGTTGGGAAAATGCCCCCTGGACCAGAGCCCTCTCTAGTCCCGGAAGAGTGGAGTTGTGTTTTGCCCCTGACAGCCAGCAGGGCAGCCTGGGAGCAGAGAAGAGCCCAGCGCTGTGACACGCCTCTTCCCGTGTGTAAGCCTGAGCTAGTGGCTTCCCCTCCAGAGCCTCGACCTCCACTGCAGTTCCAGGACAAAAGTCTTTGCCAGGCCAGCCTCTGGGGTCAGTGGGAGGAAGTAGGGGTTCTGATGTGAAATTGCTGGGACGGCACCAGCCCTGCAGATTGCAGCAAAGCCCAGGCACAGGCCACTCGCCCCGTCCCCCGCACAGCCACCGTCTCTCATTCACTCTCCAGCTGTGGCTTTCCTGAAATAAAACCTCAAAAGAATTCCAGCACGGAAAGCAGAGAAGGGAGACAGCTTTGGCTGGGGGTGAGGGGAGAGGAGATAGCCATGCCAGCCCCCCCATCCCGCATTCTCCCCAAACTTCACTTGCCTCAGAGCAAGCCAGCCCGTAGAATGGGGCAGGGGCATGGAACACCCCTGGGTCTGCTCATACCCAGCAGGTTCAAAGCGCCTCTTGGTGGGGTGCACAGAGACACCTGTTCCCCAGCACACAGGCCAGGATTTGAACCCTGGTCTGCCTGGTCCAGCTTGCCTCTGCTGAGCACACAGCCTCTGGCAGGCCCTGGTCAGCATATAATTCATAGGAGCCAGGCGTGGAGTTTCTCCAGGCTGTGTATGTGTTTGTGTTTATAGAGGTAGGGCTCACAGGTGGTTGACAAGGGAGATGCATTTTTTATAATAATGAATATTTAATTTCCATATCACAGATGAAAAAGACTCTCTGAAGAGGCATCTGAGGGAAGCTCCAGAGAGTAGCCGCTAATCAGAAAAGGGCCTTCTCACCAGTGTGCTTCCACGTGGCTCACTTTTTTCTTGAACTTTTTTATTTTTTATTTCTTCCTGATTATTGGAGTAGATATGCTCATTGTAGAAACCGTATAAGACACAGAAAAATAAAAAGAGGCAGGAGGGAAAGAAATCACCCATGATTCCACTGGCTGTTACTGACATTTAGCCATGTACCTTTCCAGTCTTTTTTCTATGAGTTTTTCCATAAGCCAATGACACCGAATGCGGCATGATTGCAGTTCCGCCTCATCTTTACCTTTGTCTTCATGAACATTACTTTTCATGGGAGGACAAGAAGCAGCCCCTGTGCCAGATGGTGGTTGCTGAAAATGTCGGTTGTTCCATGTTTCAATATTATAAACAGCAGTGTTGAACGTCTTCAGCTGTGACTCCTTGCTAACTTTGAGGGTTAACCAAATGGAAGTGGAATTACTAGGTCCCATGTGATGGATCATGAGTTTAAGGCTCTGGACATGTAGCAAATTTAGTTTCTTTTCTGTCTAAAACCAGCTTCCTCTGCTGGGAGCCCATCAGCTCTCACCTGGGAGCCCCCACCCCAGGCTGGCAGAGGGAGGCAGGGCCTGGCGTGGAGCCCTGAGCCCTGCTTCCCACCTGCACATGAAGTTCTGAGGGCGCCCCTAACTGCCTGTTCTCTTCTCTTTTGTCTTCCTCTGCCCCAGCCTGGTAAAGCCCTTGCGACACTATGCGGTCTTCCTCTCCGAAGACTCCTCTGACGATGAATGCCGGCGGGAAGAGGGCCCGAGCTCTGGCTTCACCGAGAGCTTTTTCTTCTCTGCTCCCTTTGAATGGTCTCTCCTTCCTTCTTCCATTTCCCTGACCTCGGCTTGGTGACTCTGTGGGCCTGCATGGGGAAAGCGGGGGGCTGGTGCTGCTTGCCTTTGTGTTGGGTGGGGGTGCCTGGAGCTGCTGCCTGCCGATGCCAACATGCAGGGTGGAAGCCACCTCCACTTCTCATGGTGTCCGTTCTGCCAGCCCTATAGGGGCTGTGACAATAGAGTGAGGTGACAGGGTGATACCGGAGCACTGGTCCCCTTTCCTTAGGGGGAAAATGTGTTTGACTGCTGCTGGAATTGGTGGCTACAATTAGCCTGGTGGTTGATGTCCAAGTCCTTCTCTAGCTCAGCATGTCTTGCAAAGCCATGGAGACGGGAGTCAGAGTCTAAGTTAAAAAAGAAAACGTTCCTCATGTGAAATGTGTATATTAATGCCAGCATATCCAAGTGCTCTGATGTGCCTGACTTTTTAGATAATTTTAATCATTATTATTTATAGCCTAAGCTTCACACCAATTACAAGTAGCGATTTTAAAAGCTTCACCCACCATCCAGGCACCCCGAAAATTAAGCTGCTGTTGCCCTGCCTTCTTTATCCGCTCTTGCCTCTCCACCCACAAGTGTTTCAGAGCTGGGATTGAGCAGGTAGACAGCTTTTGTCTGTCTTCCTTGTTAACACGGTTGTGTGTTTTCAATGGGAGCCTTTAAGGGAAGGGAAACTGCCCTTTGCTGGATGCCCGCAGTGTCCACAGCAACCTTCCGGGGAGCACGTTAATCGTTGTGGTCACTACACAGGAGACGCCTTTCTGAGCCTCCCCCTTGTGTCCCCTGCACCCTCTCCATTCCTAAACCCCAGCATCAGGTCCCTCCCCTTGGTGTGACTCGTGGGTTCCTCTGGGGACCTTATAATCCCCAGACTGCTCGGCCTCCTGTCATCAACCCCACAGGGTCAGAAGGTCCTGAGCCTTTCCTGTCACCAGGTCACTGGGGACCCAGGCAAATCACTCCCCTCCCAGTGTCCTCACTTGGAAAGTAGCGGCCTTGCCGGGCGCAGTGGCTCACATCTGTAATCCCAGCACTTGGGAGGCCGGGGGCAGGCGGATCCCTTGAGGCTAGGAGTTTGAGACCAGCTTGGCCAACATGGCAAAACCCCATCTCTAAAAGAAAATACAAAAATTAGCTGGGTGTGGTGGCATCCACTGTAATTCCAGCTACTCAGGAGGTTGAGGCATGAGAATCATTTAAACCCGGGAAGCGAAGGTTGCAGTGAGCTGAGATTGTGCTGCAGGGCTCCAGCCTGGGAGACAGAGCAAGATTCTGCCTTAAAAAAGAAGAAGAAGAAGAAAGTAGTGGCCTAAGCTGGTGTCATCCAACATCCAAGCATCGCTCATAACTTTTTTTTTTTTTTTGAGACAGTCTCGCTCTGTCGCCAGGCACCAGGCTGGGGTGCAGTGGCATGATCTTGGCACACTGCAACCTCCATCTCCCGGGTTCAAGCAATTCTCCTGCCTCAGCCTCCCGAGTAGCTGGGACTACAGGCACACGCCACCATGCCCAGCTAATTTTTGTAATTTTAGTAGAGACAGGGTTTCACCATGTTGGCCAGGATGGTCTCAATCTCTTGACCTCGTGATCTGCCCGCCTCCTTTTGATGTATATCAAATCTGTTTCTATTTTTTTAAATGTTTTAAAAATTCTTCTTCTCCTAAGCAATAATATCTATGACATCATAGTCTTAATGTATTAGTTATTTCTGTTGCTAATTAGAACAAAAATAGGACCATTGGCATAAGAAATGTCTACCCATGTGTCAACATAAAACACCTTTTGGGAAAAGGTACCCTGCTCCCAGCCAGGAGCCCACCAGGTCAAATCCAAGGCCCAGCTCCATCATATTCTCTTTGAACTAACTGATGACTTAATTATTTAAATAATGGTGAGAGCTTACTTCCTTAGCCCGTGACCTCAGAGGTCTGGACAGGCCTCTGTGCGTGTGTGTATTTGAAAAGAAACTGGCCCATCCTAACTCAAAATGGGTTAAAAAGAACACTGTTTCCTTAAGTTCAAGAAGCACACTGACTTTAACCGTTTCGGTTGTGCTCATCTTGATGAAAGCGTCTCTAATTCCTTGGTCGGGGTGAGCGAGGGACGTCTGAAGTCTCTCAAACTTGGCTTTCATTTCCACCTCTTGTGGGTGCTGTGTGAATAGGTGAGCTATGTAATGCTCTGAGCTTCCATTCCTCATCCATAAAGTAGGGTGCAATTCCCACTTTCTGGACTGCTTGCATTGCTTCAGCGAGACGGTACTCTGATGGAGTCCCTGCCCATCACTGGGACTGTTCGATGAGTCTCCCCTATGCCCCCTCCCTGGTTCCTTCAGTGAGCCTTCAGTGTGAGCCTACTCTTGACCGCCAGGTGGTGCCCTTCCCCCACTTTACCAGTGCCATGGGTGCCTTCTCCGCCTGGCCTGGAGCCACCACCAGCCCCAGCCTTGGGGTTAGAAGAGGCAAGATGCAGCTCCCACTGGGGCTCCACTACAGGTCAGAGTTGACCCAGGCGCTGCCTCTCCATGTACCCAGTGGTAACCTGGGACTCAGGTCCATGGGACCAGAAGGCAAGTGGAAGGCTTTGTGACCTGTACTTGGATCAGCTGCAACGTAGTGGTGTGCTTTTTTGTTCGTTTTGTTTTGTTTTTGTTTTCAAATAGGGTCTTGCTCTGTCACCCAGGCTGGAGTGCAGTGATGCGATCGTGACTCACTGCACCCTCTACCTCCCAAGTTCAAGTGATTCTCCTGCCTCAGCCCCCCGAGTAGCTGGGACTACAGGCATGCACCACCACACCTCATTAATTTTTGTATTTTTAGTAGAGACAGGGTTTCACCACATTGGCCAGGCTGGTCTTGAACTCCTGGCCTCAAGTGATCCACCTGCCTCTGCCTCCCAAAGCACTGGGATTACAGGCATAAGCCACGGCGCTGGGCCAATGGCCGAAAGGTTTTGATGTGTAAAAGTACAGAAAGCTGCTAGCACAGAGCCTGTGTGACAGCCAGGCTCACTGGAGAGTGATCGATGCTGTCACCAGCCTCTGCGTGCCTGCTGTGTGCCGGGCACTTTATTTACGCATGTAACCACCACCAACCCCTGAGTGCCTGAGGCTCAGAGAGTTAAGTGACCTGCCATAGGTCCCACAGCAAGAAATGGCATGACCAGCGCTGGAACTAAGGTTATCAGGACAATCTCAGGCCCAGACAAGTTCCCCCTGGGATACTGTGGGTAGCTACCCCCCGGGAAGTTTCCCCATCTCTGTTCCCCATGAGCTGTTCACAGAGCCCAACTGGGGCTATGGATAGGTGACCACACAGGGGAGTGGCATGGGAACAAGAAGAGCACGTCCACCAGCCTGGGAGACCCCTCCGGCCTGCCTGTTTCTCCCACCTTGTCTGAATGTCTCACAAGTTCACCAGCCAGTTTTGTGAAAAGTAGTTTGGGGGCACTAAATGAGTCCCCTCAGTGCAAACGAGAGCCAAAGCGATGCCCCTGTTCCCAACCCCAGGCCCACTGGCATGCCCAGCCTGCACCCTTGCACCCTCCCAGACTCCTGCCCTCACGGAGACCCTGGGACACTCTCCTGTCCCGAAGGCTCCCGCGTGTACCCCTCAAGGCCTCGATGTGCTTGGGCTGGAGGCTGCCTGCTCCTCCCCAAAGGCCTGGGTGGGAGGGGCCAGCCTGCTCTCTCTCCCCGCAGGCCGCAGCCGTATAGGACACTCAAGGAGTCAGACAGTGCGGAAGGCGACGAGGCAGAGAGTCCAGAGCAGCGTATGCGGAAGCCCGTGGGCCCTGTCCCAGCTCCCCCTGACCGAGCTGCCAGCATTGACCTTCTGGAAGACGTCTTCAGCAACCTGGACATGGAGGCCCCACTGCAGCCACTGGGCCAGGCCAAGAGCCTGGAGGACCTTCGTGCCCCCAAAGACCTGAGGGAGCAGCCAGGGACCTTTGACTATCAGGTAGGGCATGGGCAAGAGAGGGGGATGGCACTGTCTACACTCGAGGTGGGACCCCCATGTAACAGTGGAAAAGACTAACAGAGAAACAGTGACTTTCCAAGGCCCTCGGCCAACGCTCAGGGTCAGTCTGACTGCAAAGCCCTCCCCGGGTGCCGGGGCCCACACCACCCTAACAGTGATGGTAGGAGAAGATGCTGGAGCCAAATGGAAACCTGCCCCACTCTGTGCATCAGACAGGGGGCGGGTGCTGCCAGCCATCCTCCTCACACCCCTGCTGGATCTGGGATTTTGTCCATCCCCGCCACGGCTCCTTGGCAGAGCCTTTGGATCAAAGTTCTTGGTTCTGCATTATGAATGCAAATCAATGTGCCATTTCCAGCGTGACTTCCAATCCATCACATCCCCTCTCCATGCCTCAGGTTCCTCACTTGCAAGTGGGGGCTCTCGACTTTGCATCACTGGGTCACACTGTGGGGTTCACAGAGCTCAGTCACTCATGAGTGTTCCCTGCTGGGAACGAGGACCTTGGGCCAAGAGAAGGGGAGTGGCGCCCAGGCTGTGCAGCTTGAAAGTGGCAGAGCCAGGACTCAAACTCGGCCTCCTCCTTTCTCCCCAGCCGGGGTGCCTTCCACCAGGCCCTGAGTCTCACTTGCCCTCCCAAGCTTACCGGTGGTCGCAGGTGCCTGTGATCTGAAAAGTAAAAAGAGCCAGCCAGTAGCTGGAGGCCCTTTCCTAAAACCCCTTGGCAACCACCACTGGCGTAAAGGGATGAGAGCTTCCTCTTGAGTTCCTTTGTGCCACACAGTGACAGGAGCCTGGGCTTGGAGTCCCAGCACACCTGGTTCCCCTGCTGGTGACCTGGGGGAGTCCCCCCAGCTGCTCCAAGTCCGAGGAGCTAATGGGCCACACATCTTGGCCCAGCACACAGGAAGGGTGTAGGAATGGGCACACAAATGTCCCAACTCAGCCTGTGGTCACTGCCGACCTCCTTCCCTCCCAACAGAGGCTGGACCTGGGCGGGAGCGAGAGGAGCCGCGGGATGGCGGTGGCCTTGAAGCTTGCCCACCCATACAACAAGCTCTGGAGCCTGGGCCAGGACGACATGGCCATCCCCAGCAAGCCCCCAGCTGCCTCGCCTGAGAAGCCCTTGGCCCTACTCGGGAACTCCCTGGCCCTGCCTCGAAGGCCCCAGAACCAGGACAGCATCCTGAACCCCAGTGACAAGGAGGAGGTGCCCACCCCTACTCTGGGGAGCATCACTATCCCCCGGCCCCAAGGCAGGAAGACCCCAGAGCTGGGCATTGTGCCTCCACCACCTGTTGCCCGCCCGGCCAAGCTCCAGGCTGCCGGCACCGAACTTGGTGACTTCTCAGAACAGCCGCAGACGGATCAGGGAAGGCGAGCTGCCCTGAGCCCTGCCCTGTTCCCAGGGCTCCTCCCTCGTGTTGCCCCCCAAGGCCCCACCGAACTGCTCCAGCCGCTCAGCCCCGGCCCCGGAGCTTCGGGCACTAGCAGTGACGCGCTGCTCGCCCTCCTGGACCCGCTGAGCACAGCCTGGTCAGGCAGCACCCTCCCGCCACGCCATACTGCCCCAAATGCAGCCACCCCATTCACCCCCCAATTCACCTTCCCCTCTGCGGGGACACCCACTCCATTCCCACAGCCACCACTCAACCCCTTTGTCCCATCCATGCCAGCGGCCCCACCCACCCTGCCCCTGGTCTCCACACCAGCCGGGCCTTTCGGGGCCCCTCCGGCTTCCCTGGGGTCGGCTTTTGCATCTGGCCTCCTGCTGTCCAGCGCTGGCTTCTGTGCCCCTCACAGGTCTCAGCCCAACCTCTCCGCCCTCTCCATGCCCAACCTCTTTGGCCAGATGCCCATGGGCACGCACACCAGCCCCCTACAGCCACTGGGCCCTCCAGGAGTCCCCCCCTCAAGGATTCGAACGTTGCCCCTGGCCCGCTCAAGTGCCAGGGCTGCTGAGGCCAAGCAGGGGCTGGCCCTGAGGCCTGGAGACCCCCCGCTTCTGCCTCCCAGGCCTCCCCAAGGTCTGGAGCCAGCACTGCGGCCCTCTGCTCCTCAGCAGGCCAGAGACCCCTTTGAGGATCTGTTACTGAAAACCAAGCAAGACGTGAGCCCGAGTCCAGCCCCGGCCCCAGCCCCAGGCTCAGTGGAGCAGCTCAGGAAGCAGTGGGAGACCTTCGAGTGAGCCAGGCCCTGAGGTGGGGATGTGCCGAGGCCTGAGCGTCCGTCCACAGCTGCACTTCTGAGGCTTCCCCACCACTCTCTGCCCAGGTTCTGCTGATGGGAAGGGATGGGACCCCTCTCTGCTGCCCCCTCCTCCCCTCCACACTGCTCATCTCTGAGGTCTGGCCCTGGGGAATGGCACCAGCTCCAGCCTGGGAATCAACCCACTTCCTGGATGCCCATCCACCCCATGGTTGCCCCTCCTTGGCACCCTTGATTGGGTTTTGCACTAAAGAGGTCAGCTGGGCCAGTCATTGCCCCAGACTGAGTCCTACCCACCTTCCCTCTGGAAGTGTCCCGAGAGGCTCCAAAGGCCAGCTCTCCTGTCCCCACCACAGCCAGGCCCTGCACGCCCACCTCCTTGGACACAGGTGGCAGTGTTACGCTCCAGTGTGAGCTCATCTGCACAAGATACAGGCGACTGCGGGGTTGGAGGTAGGACTCCCCCTGCTCTGGAGGGTTAACCTGGTGGGGCACTTCCAGATTGTTCTAGCAATACACACACTTGTGCTTTCCTGTGTCTTCACCCCAAAACTTGTTGATTCTGACCTGGTAGGATCTGGGGACCAGGAAGTCTTGGGCTGCCTTGTGATGGCCAAACCCAGCCCCAGCCACCCTGCATGGTGGCTGCGAGCACCAGCAATTTGGATTTGTAGAAGGAAACTAAGAACCCTAGTGTTTAAGGAGCCCCCAGCCCTTGTCCTGCTCTCTGGCACTCTGATACCTCCAGGTTCTCCTGGTCTCTCCTATCACTGTCAAAGCTGGGGGCTCAGCCTCTTGTCATCTGGGGCTTTGTGGACAAAGCTGGGTAGCTGCGACCCAGATTTCAACTCGAAGGTCAAGCTTAATGCCTCAGACTTGAGGTGGAAGGCACAGCTCCTTGGCCTTCCTAGGTTGGAACTGGGCCAGTGGCCATAAGCCCCTTCACCAGGGAGAAAGGACACACTTGGCCTCTGCCTCCTGGAAGCAGGAGGAGGGCTGGAAGCCAGTCCCTCCGCACCTGACCAGAGCTCTAGGCCAGCACAGAAAGTCCTGAGGCTAACATCACCAAAGTTAGATTGAATGTTTTATTATTTTTCCTTTTTACCTTATTGATTTGAGGAATCGTGAAATTGATTCATTTCCATAAACCAAGTTAAAGTACAGCCCGACCATGTAAGAAAACAACCATCTGAGACATGCAGGAAATTGTGAGCATTTCCACCCGAGCTCTCATTTCCTATTTTTGAAGGGTCAGACACAGTCTCCCCAAGGGTGTCTGAGGGGTCTCTGGAGGTCTCTGTCACCCAGGGACCCCCTCTGTGAGAAGCCGCCACTGTTGCACATGGTCGGTGAGGCTTGGCGGCCATCCTGGGTCACCCAAGACCTATCTGGCGCAGGGGTGGGCTCTGGCTGCTGGGGAAGCCATGTCACTCCTGGGCCATGGCAGCACCCCCCAGGCACTTGGGTATTTCAGCATAGATTCCAGTTTCGCTCCCTGGGCAGACTACCCAGGCCTCATCTGGGACAGGGCAGAGGAGGAGAGGAGGCGTTGGTGGCCCCCACGAAGGAGGGTGGAGCCTGAGGGTGAGTGTCCCATGTTCACACAAGCACTGCTCTCTTCACTTGTGGGACTGACTTTGCAAACCCAAGGATGAACTTTGTGTGCGCATTCAATAAAATCATCTTGGGGAAAGGCTGGCATCCCCGTGTCCTTCAAGCTCTTGGGGAGGGAAGGCCCCACATGGGCCCTGAGCCATCTTCGACACCCACTCCCGTAGAGGCGGGGGGGCAGGCGCGGAGCAGTTAGGGAAGGAGCCAACTCCCAGCGCCCACTCGAGGCTCTAAGCCAGCTCATGCCCTGCCCCTCACAGACCAGGCATGGGGTTGGGCTGGCAACAGGCCTGCTCAGCCCTGCTGGGGCCACGTAACAGGCTGCAGGCCTGCAATGGTGTTGAGAGCACCCAGGAGCCAGGAAAGACTTCTAGGGGACACCTGGCCAGTCGCCCCACTGGTCTCGTTAGCAAGAGCACAGCCTGGGAATGTGCCTCTGTTGAATGCTGGTGTTTGTTTGGAGGGGGGATGTGGAGCAGTCGACCACCCACAGTAAATGCTGAACACACCCAGTCTCACACCTCCCCTCACTTGCCCATCATCTGACCACCCTCCTCTTCAACAGGACTGCCCTTGAAAACGACAGGCACCCGAACCCATAGGAGCCAGGAAGGAGACGGGGGCAGCTGGCTTTCATCTGCATGGTGGACCGCCACATTACATGTCCTAGGAGTTGCAGCTGACACAGGTTTTCCAAATCCCTGACTCAATAACTGACCCAGGAACCAGCTGAGGTGACGGAAATGGGTGCTTCCTCTGCACGTTCCCAAGGGTAGTAGAGAATGTTCAGGGAAAGGCGGTCCCACCTCCTACAGGGATAAAGACCAGGCAAGCCCCTCTCCATCCCAGCCTCCTGACTCCCAATCCCATGTCCCAGTGCCCCCAAGTGGTCACGTGGCCCCACCTTGGACACCCATGCCTCTGGGACCAGCTGAAACTGAAAGGAAAAGCTGTTGACCCAAAAGTGTAAACGGATCTCCTGCCTGGGAAGCAGGAAGGACGAAGGGGCACATCTCCAGGTCCATGAGGCTGGAAGGCGGCCAGGCCCTCAGGCAGGTGCCCTTCTGGGATCAGAGGTCACGGTGTGATGGGCATTGCCAGGGAAGGGGCTGGGAGCAAGCAGCAGAGTCTCCCCTGAGTCTGCCTCTGCAGGCCCAGCCCCGACACAGGGGCAGCGCCAGTGTTTGCTGAGCTCCTCTACTCGGCAGACAATCCAGAGGGTTTCCTCTGAGTCCTCTCGCAGAATCTGTGTAGAGGCAATCAGTCATCACAGGAAGGAGTAAGCTCGCCAGGCCACTAGGGAGGACCAGAGCTGGAGAACCAGAGGTGGGCGGGTGAGCTGGGGGGGCTTGCTTGGGGAAAAAGGGTTGCTCCGTCATTCTTAAGCCCCTCCGGCCTTCTTGCCAAACCCCAAGTAGGCCCCTTATCCACTCTTTCCCGCAACTCTGGCCAGGGAGATGACACTTTAGACACCTAAACAGACACCCGGAAGTCCTTCCCATCAGACGGGAGGGACAACGTCCATTCTTTCCCCATTGCCGTCCTCTCTGATCCTCACAACAGCCCTGTGAGGTAGGCGGGGGGGTGGCTTCTTCCTCATGTCACAAATGACCACAGCAGGGTGGGAAGCTCAGGGCAGCCCCTCCTCTGCTCCTTTGCACTGCCCTGGCCATGGGGGTGAGTGGGTCTGTGCTTCCCTTGCATAACTGGCTCTGGCTCTAGCAGACACACCTGCCTGAGGGGACATTTGTTCTAGGAGCCAGAAGCCCAATCGGCCTCTGCTTATGGCCTCCCTGACCTTCCACCTGCCTCCACGGCAGGAGCAGCTCCCAGAGCCAGGGGAAGAGGCTGGAGCCCTGGCCTGGCTTCCTAGAGAATGTGCAGCCTTGGCTGCCCCTGCCCCAGGGCTGGAATGGCTGTCCCCATGCTGCAGCCGCCTCCACCTGGGACCAGCTACGCCCATCACACAGTCATGGACACACAGCAAAAGCAGCAGACATGCCCTGGAGCCCTGTCAGGATGCACACTAGCATCTGCAGACAAACACGTGCCCAGGTACACACTCCTCCAGATACACGCACACACACACTCCTCCAGATACACGCACACACTCCTCCAGATACACACACACTCCTGAACACACTGTGCACCCACGTGTGCCCTCCCACACAGCCGTACACCTGCCGAGGCGGCACCCCATGGGTGGGAGGGAGGAGTCCACGGCCTCTCTAGGCCTCTGCTTCCCTGAGTTGCTCTGCTTGTCCTCCATTCAGGATGGGGCAGAGGCGGAGGCTCTGTAGCAATGTCCTGGGCCCTGGAAGCAGCTTCCTTGGGTCTCCTGGTAGAAGCCATCCAGGACCTCCAGATGCTGGTGCTGGCACTGGCCGCCAGGCTGGCCTAGATGAGTCTCTCCTCTGGTGGCACCTTGAGGACACTATCCATCTCCAGACGGGCCCCGGCCACTTCCTGCTGGCTTGGGCTATAGGTGCCCTCGGACTGGCGGCGCTTTCGGGCTGCAAGGATCCCTGAAAGGAGGCCCAGGAGGAGGAGAAGGAGGCAGGCACAGGCTGCAGGCACAGCCACCTCCAGCAGCGGGAATGGCAGTGGCAGGGGCAGGCCTTTCTGCAAATGACACAACATCGAGGCCTAAGTCGCAGAGAAGGGGAGGCCCCGGGGCTGCAGAGCAAAGAGGGCAGCATGAGGATTGCTCAGAGAAAATCAGAGCTGGGATCAGGCTGCCCTGGGAGGGGCGAGACCCCCAGCCCCAGGAGTATGCAGGCAAGTGCCAGGAAACCACCTGTCAGAGCCACTGCTTCGGGGAGCCCTGTACAGCAAAGGAGTTCTGGCTAGAAGGACAGAGACAGACATTTACTGAACACCTAGCAGGAGCTAAGCACGGTGCCTGGGTTTCACGAAGCCTGTGAGGGTCTGATGAACAGGAGCAGGGTGGGCTGAGTGGCCCCCTGCCACAATAGCAAGGTCAGAATCCATCGGGGCTGGCCTGCTGCATCGGGGTGGCAGGGGGGTGGGGGGCTGCTCTGACAGCTTGTCCCTGCGAGGCTCATCCCAGGCTTGGGGAGAGGGGGCAGCAAACCTCCTTGCTGTCTCCAGTCACAGGCTCCCAGGACACCCCATCAAAGGCTCTACACACCTGGGACTCTGAAGTCCCAGGATCTAAGGATTCCAGAGGCACAGGAGGCACACGGGGTCTCAGACTCACCAGCCTCCCTCTGTACCTCCAGGCTTGTCAGCCTGCTGTGACCTGGGTTCCAAAGCTAGAGAGGAAAGTTCCTCTCGGTCCTGAGTGGGCCCTGCCAGCCTCCACCCCTGGGCATTTTGGGGGAGAAGCTGTAAAGCCATTTCCTCCCCCTGCCCTGGGAGGTGGCTGGGTGGGGAAGCCAGAGGCTGTAAAAGTTCAACTTGAAAGGAAACATTCCCAGTAAGTGGAGGGGATTTGTGTTTTATGACCCAGGCTGCCAGAAGCCTGTGGAGATCAAGGCTGCTCCCCAGACTTCCCTTCCAAGCCCAGGAAGGGGTGTGGTGGGGAGGTTCACAGCCTGCCGCCTTGGTCTGTCCAGGCTCCTCCTGGGCTCAGCCCCTGGGCTTGGGGTCAGCCTGCACAGCAGCCAAGCCTACCCTGGAGCCGACTCCCAGGCCCCTCCATGTCTTCCTACTCAGGACACTGGCTCAGAAACCTCTGGAGATGAGAGTCTCCTGGATTCACCAACCTAAATCCCAGAACGCCTACATCCTCTGGGCCCTTAATCCTGGTTGAATCGGCAGAGACCATCTGTCCTCACTGCCACTGCCCTGGGCACTCTGGGGAAGCCCCTGACCCGGCCAGGAGCTCTGTGCTCTCACCAACAGACAGTGGCAGCCCCCAAAGCTCTCCCTGGAGTGGAAATACCTCCTGTGTGGGGAGTGTGGAAGGGACCCAAGGCTCTTCTCGCTGACCCCTCCATGACAGAGTGGCCCAGGAATAGCCCCACGGTGCTACATTACTGTCCCCACTCCCCACAGCATCTTGCCAAGGGCCCAGCAGGCCATGTCCATGGCCCCTCACCCCTGGCATCACTCACCACCACTTCACAGAACCGGCCAGAGAACCTGGCGCTGCAGATACATTCAGATGCCCCTCCAGCTGCTCGGCAGGTGCCCCCATTCAAGCAGGGGTTGGCTTCACAGGGAAGGGGTGGGACCCGACACCTGGAGAGGGAAGGGGGCTGAGAAAGCAGCTCCCCCATGGCTGCCTCTTGTGCTCCCAGCTGCTCTGCTGCCCACCCCACCCTCAGCAAGCATCAGCGCTTGTCTATCCACTGCCCCCACACACTGCTCCCACCCAGCTGGGCCCTGCCAGGTGGCCACATGAGCAGCCATGACTGAGAGGAACTCTCACCCCGTTGGGGTGCTGGGGAAGCCTGTGTGAAGGCAGGCGCCCAGGAGCTGACACCACTGTGTGCAGGACCCAGAACCTGCACTTTTACAGTGTCCCACAGGCGGGCTGAGGCCGTGGGACACAGAACCACCACCAGGTCACCACTGCCCAGCAGCGGTCTATCATAGAGGATGGTCTTGGAAGACATGGAAGGAAACTCAAGTGACAGTGGTGACTGTGATACCAGAGAGGGGTGAGGAGGTGGGCGAGGACCCCTGTCCCGCCCTGGCTGGTGGAACAGCCCTCCACACCCATTGGACCACCTCATAGTCCCCAAGCCCCCAGACCCACCTCTGGTCAGCAAGACCCTCCAGGCAGCTGCAGTTGGCAGCAGGAGACCCACCCTCACACCGGCTGCTGTTGAGGCAGGTGACGTTCAGGTTGCACTCCTTGGGTGGGACAGGCAACCTGGAGAGGGAGTAGAGGCTGGAGTGGGGTGCAGGAGGCCTGGGACCTGCCCTCCCAGACGCTGTGGCCATGGGCCACCTGAGCCTGTGTTCTCAGGCATGGAATTCAGGGCCCTCCTCTATCAGTCGTGGGATTGGGGTCCCTGGTGGGAGGGAAGGGATACAAGACTGTCACTTTCCAGAGACTCAGAGGACTCTGAGGACAAAATTCAAGGACTCAACAAAAGCAGCTCCTAAACAACACCTGGACATTCTTCAGGGGAGAGGGAGGGGTTTGGCCAGGCAGATCCCCTTTCACACACTGAGCTCCCCAGAGAGCCACCCTGAGGTGAATAAGGGAAGCACCAAAGTCTGAACGGCTCATTCCAGCCTGACCCCCTCCCCCCAGCCTGGTCCCCTCTCTCCAGTCTGGCCCCTCCCCTCCAGCATGGTCCCTCCCTCCAGCCTGACTCCCCCTCCCTGTGCCCTAACCCGCGACCAACAGGAATGAACCTCCGTGTAAGGCAGGCAGCTCCCAGCCCCAGACCACAGTGCTGTTTATCTGAAATTCCAAGCTAACTGGGCATGTTTTGATCTGTGTTTTATCAGGAAGTTTATGAAGTCAAACCATCTTCCTCATGTCACAGATAAGGGCATGAGGCTCAGGGAAGGGAAGCAACTCTTCCACAAACCTGGCGGACTTCTCTTCCCCTCCACAGCCCCAGGGGGAGTTCACAGCCCACCCCAACCCTGGTCACCGGCGGGGCCCGCCCTCCTGCCCGGCCGTCCCACCTGCAGCGCGGGCCCCCGAAGCCGGGCGGGCAGAGGCACTCGAAACGGCCGTCAGAGTGCGTGTGACAGCGGCCACGGGCGCAGGGCGCCGAGTGACAGGGGTCGACATGGGCCTCGCAGCGAGGGCCCTCCCAGCTCGGGCCACAGGCGCAGGCGAAGGCGTCGAAGAGGTCACGGCAGGCGCCGCCGTGCAGGCAGGGCGAGGGCGCACACACCGGCGTGCCGCGGCAGCCGAGGATCGGGGCTGGCGCCCCAGGCCAGGCCATGAAGTGCTCTCGGGCTCCGGGGGCCGCGCCTGGCCGGGGCCGCGCCAAGGGCAAGGGGAAGCCACCCAGCGCCACGCGGCCCAAGCAGCCGGTGAAGTTCTCGGCCAGCAGGACGCGTGCGGCACCTGGACCCTGCAAGAAGCCCAGGTCGCCGGCCAGGCCGCGCAGTGCTACCGGCGTGGCAGCGCCGTCCAGCCACAGCAGCCAGGGCGAGGCAGCGGCCGCCGGGCGCTCCATGGCCAGGTGCACGCGGTGCCAAGCGCCATCAGCCACGCGCAGCCCAGGCATGGGCAGCACAGCGCCGGGCAGGCCGCGGCCTCCACGCACGCCGCCCACCAGCGAGCCGTTGCGCACCGCCAGCCACACTCCAGACGTGTTGCCGGCTGCGGCGCGCAGCAGCCAGGCTTCGGGGTCGCGCGTGCGGAAGGCCAGCGACAGGCCGCCGAGCGAGTGCCCCGACGATGCGTTGTGCCCGCTGAACATGGCGGGGGGACCCTCCCGGAACGTGGTCTGGGCCACACCTGCGGAGAAAGGGAGCCTCAGGGAATGGCCCACGGAACCTTCTCCAGAAACGCTACGTCCCCACTTCCCCCAGAGAGTGACAGACGAGCCACTTACTGAGGGCCCATCATGGGGGGCGGGGCACACGCACCCACCTTTCATCTAATCGTGGATCCTGGAAACTGCAGCCGCCCCCTGCCACCCTCACTTCTACCCCACATGTATTTCCTACCGCCGGAAGGGCAATTCCAGGCCAGTGCTGGGGAGGGCAGGATGCTCAGGCGACCCTCCAGGTCACAGGCCCAGCAACAGCAACTCCCAGCAGAATCTGGCCCCTTCCCTCCTCCGTGAAGCTGCCCCACCTCACGGCGGAGGCTCGCCCTTCACTGCAGCCAGTCATCTTTGTAAAATGCAGAGCTGGTCATGCCCCTCTCCTGAAAACCCTCGGAGGCTCCCCGCTGCCCTTGGGGATAAAGTCAGAAATGCCTCACTGGGCGTCTACAAAGCCTCTGTCAACTTTCCCACCCCGTTCCTGCTCACCCCCTTGCACTTCTGCTGTTCTTGCTGACCTCAGGGACTTTGCACATGCTGTGCCCCCTCAGTGAAATGTCCTTCCCCCCCGCCCCCGCCCCCGCCTCTCAGAGTCTGGCCTTGAAGCCCAGCACAGGCTCGCCTCCTGCAGATACTCTGTCCCTCTGCATTCGGGGGGCCCTGCCACACTGCCCTGGGGCTTGGCATGCCTGGTCCGCTAATATCTGACAAGCCCTGAGCATGCAGATGGCATCTAACCAGCTTGGGTGTCCAGCGCCCAGCACGGGAGCAGCCCAGGACACACACTCACACACAAAGCCATCGGGGACCTCCTCACACGTGGCAGGTGGGAGACAGGGCTGGCCGGGACACCACAGCTGCTGGGCACACGTGGGCCCTGTGAAGTTGGCAGGGCAGGTACAGTGGAAGTCATTCCAGGTGACGAGGCAAGTGCCACCATTGAAACAGGGGTCAGGCTGTGGGAGAGGCAGGGCGGGAGGTGGCTCAGGACTGCTGCTGGCAACACCCACCATAGCCAGCCTCGCAGTGCTTCTCCACTGAGCACCTGCTACAGACGTGGTATCTCCTCACAAACGAGTGGAGAGAAAGTCACTAGCATCCCCGTTTTATAGATGAGAAAGCTGAGGCTCAGTGAGGCAAAGCCCCTTGCCTGAGTTACCCAGCCAGTAGAGAGAGGAACCAGAGTTCCTGCCCATGCTGTTCCAACCCCAGGGCTGGTGGAATTCTGTTCCTGATCAAATAGGTGGCCCTGTCCCCCCAAGTACACTCCTGCAGAAAGGCTCAGGCAGCCCTCAATCTCGGTCAGGGTGTCTCTCTCAGACCAGGACTGGCTGTGGGAGGCATGGGGACCACCAAAGGGTAGGAGCAGCTGGGCTGGAGAGGGGGTGAATGCAAATCCTGCCCTGCCACCCTCCTGTAGTGGGACCCTGTGCAGGTCACTTCACCTCTTAAGCCCCAGTTTCCTCATCAGCAAAAAGACACACCCCTGGTGATGCAGAATATATCCTGGGAAAAGGACCCGCCCCTAGACACTTACACTGCACGTGTCCTCAGAGACGCAGCCCGCAGTGAGGTTCCAGTACTGCCTGCCACCGAGCTCACTGGGCTGGCTTAAGTTGTCCAGTGGCAGAGGAAGGAAGGGGAGGTGGTGGCCATCGAGTTGCAGGTCCTGGAGGCAGCCTCGGAAGGGCCCACCCCAGGGTTGGCTGTCAGCAGTGAGGAGCCTCCCACCCACATGCACCTGCTGCCCCAGGTCCTGCAGCTGGTCAGGCCCGAAGCTGAGCGTCACCAGGTGGCGGAGCCCATCATCCCAGCGCCCAGGGAGCACTACAGCAGGACTGCCTGGCACCTCGGCCCAGATCCGACCCTCACTCAGGAATACTGTCAGGCCAGCTGTGGAGTCATTGGCAAACTGGAGCAACATGCCAGCAGGCTCCCGGGTGCGGAGAAGGAAAGACACTGTGAGGTTGGGGCCTGGCAGCTCTTGGAGGAGAAAGGAGGCAGAGCTCGGGGTGCCTCCCAAGCCAAAGGTGGCAGCAGGAATCTCTGCAGGGATAGAAGGTGCCAGTGTGAGGCCTACAGGCTGAGGGAGCCAGATTTTGGGTGCTGCCTTCCCACCTGGCTCACTCCTCACCATCAGCACATGTGGGACCCCTATAGGGCCGTGGACAGTCGCAACGGAAATGAGTCCACAGATCCACACAGGCCCCTCCGTGGACACAAGGCAAAGGCTGGCACTGCTCTCGGCGCTTGCAGCCCAGGAGGACGTTCTCGCCAAGGTCCTCAGGCAGCAGGAGGTGCCCATCCACACGCACGTCCTGGAGGCAGCCTGCAAATGCCACGTCCCCCAGCCGGGCAGAGGAGATCCTGGCAGGCAGCGGGGTTGCCGAAGCCATGGGAGCCAGGGCCACGGGAGCAGAGGCCACACAGAGCCGAGCAGGGCAGCCCTCATGCCAGAGCCGCAGCTCCAGGGTCCCTGGGCGGAGCGCCACCTCCACCTGGTGCCAATGGCCATCGTTTAGGGCCAGGTCCGGCAGTCTCAGGACAAGCACAGTGGTGCCGTGGCTCCAGAGTGTCGCCTGAAGTGTGGCTGCCACCAATGCCAGTTCCAAGCTTTCCTTGGTGTCATTGCGAGTGGCCAAGGTCCCAGCGGGCAGCGTGGTGCGAAACCTCAGTGCCAGACCCAGCGGGCCACCAGCTGGCACAGATGCCTGAATGAGGCTCCCAGCCATCACAGAGAAGGTGGTATTCTGGCCACAGAAAGGTCCATGGGTACCAGGTGGGCAGTTGCAGACATAACTGTGGACCCCAGACTCAAAGATAGGGATGCAGGTGGCAGCCAGCGGGCAGGTGTGGTCCTGGCAGCCAGTGAGCTGCACAGAACAGTCGCGCCCACCCCAGGTCTTTGGGCACCAGCAGATATAGCCTGCCACAGTGTCACTGCAGGTTCCACCATGGAGGCAGGGATCCGACAGGCATTCATCCACATCTTCCTGACATGTCAGCCCTTTGGGGGAGACCAAGCCAAGGCTCAGTAATGTCTGGGGCCAGAACCACAGTATTGACCCAGAACTTACATACCTCTTATGATAGGGACCTCAGTGCCTATCAACCAAACCAATTCCCAAAGGATTTCTCACGGTCCCCTGACGTCCTCCGTAGGCCAGAATCCAAGATGCCCCTTCCTATGTCTGGTGAGTCTCCAGGCCCTGTGGATTTAATCTCCTAAACACTCTCCAATGCCCCCTTTCTCCGCCCCTCCCCTCGTCTCCTGCCTTACCAGCTCTGGGCTACCGTCCTGTCCTGTCTCCTCCAGTTTGTCAGCGTTCAGAAGCCCTCTCCCATCCATCTCCACCAGTAGCCAGAGGTCTGTTTCTAAAGCATCGCCTGGCCAGGTACCTGTACCGCTTAAGGCCCCATCACACACCCTGACATTTAAGACCCCCCCATGGACTGGGTTCTATAAGGCTCTGAAGCCTCAATCCTGCTTCCCAAGACCTTGAACTTCCCATTCCTCCAAGCATTTCCTGGAAAGTCCTGCCTCTGGGGCTTTGTTCATTCTGTTCTGTCTGCTTGGAATGCTTCATTCTCCCTTACCCTTCCTTTCAGACTCCTATTCATCCTGCAAAGCCCAAACTCAAAGGGCCCAGAGGCTTCCCCTAACTCCCAACTTCAAATTATAGTATCACTCTCCACTCCCAGACACAGCTCCCCAGAACCCTGTATTAAAAGTATCTGTTTACTCAGCTGAGATCTCCTTCAGGGACCTGAATATGTCCTTGGTGTCCAGCAAAGGGCATGGTATGGCTTTTATGGACAGAGTGATGAAATGGAGGAGCTGGTGGGGTGATGCATGCACCCGAGGCACTCTGAGCAGCCCCCTGCCCCAGGTTCAACTCCTCAGTCCCTCGGCCCCAGGGTCCCCACACTGGCTGTGAAGGGGCTGCCTCATCCTCCCTCCAGGTGCTCACGCCCTGCCTTGGGTCAAGAAGCCATAGCCCAACTATAGCTCAGCTCGAGCCACATTCCAGCTGGAGGAACCCAGGCCCAGAGAGGCCACCTGGGTCTGAAGCCCAGCCTGACCAGCTCACAAACGTACCTCCTCCTAGGAATCACCACCCACCAACCTCTCCATACCCAGGGCCCCATCCTCCATACCTGCCAGGAGCCACAGGTGACCCAGGAAGATCCACAGAGCCCCCGGCCCCATTGCCATGCTCCCAGACAGGTTGAGAGTGGTGGGCGGGCACTGAGGCTGGGGGTGGGGGCAGAGCTCCCTGCTTGGCCCAGCTGCCTCCTTCAAAGCCTGCTCAGGAATGCCAGGCACTGGCCTCCCCCACAGCCAGCACGGCCCAAAGAGAGGGAGGATGGGCAAAGAGCCCGGCCCTGCAGCTGGGGTCCCCCCTCCCTGGCTCTGACCTCAGAGGTCTGCCCTCCCAGTCACCCAACAGCTGAGCTCAACTGGGAAATGAGACGGGTTCCTGCTGACACTGGTGAACCCAGGGGATGACACCCCCCCATGCTCTCAGCTATAAGATGGGGTTTTAAACCCCTGCCTCATGGGGCTGTAGCAATGAAGAAATGAAAAATGCACAGCAAATGCTTCCCGGAGGCCAGGCATGCTGTGTGGGCCCAACGTGTGCCAGGTACCAAGGAGGCTGTTGTTCTTGGAGCAGGACTTGGGGAAGCTCGGCCCATGGGGGCAGTGGATGGGCCTTCAGGACACCCAGGAGTGTCGGCCATTCAGGGACGGGGGACACTGAGTCCCACCATCTTTAGGTGAGTGAGGGTGGGGGAGATGCGTCATCAGCAACTCTTTCTCCTGGTGGAGAAGCCTGTGCCCAGGAGCCTGCCAGGAAGAGGAGCCAGTGTACCCCAGCAGGAATGTGGGTGGGTGTGGGGGAGGTGTCACAGGCATTCCAGAGGGGCCAGGGACACTCGGTTGCACAGTCACCGGTGTCCTGTGTCTGTGCATCTGCATGTGCCCACGGCAGGGGAGACTTCCTGAACCCCCAGCTCCTGCCTGAGAGGCCCCAGCTTCCCAAAGTCAGGGTCCTCCTCCTACAGATGCTGCCCCCCAACTCTCTGCAGTAGCCCCCCTTTCCTTCTCTGCCCTGGCCAAACCGCCTCGTCTTCCCTGAAGGTGTGCAGGGTTCTCTGCCCATCCCCCCCCATTCTCCAGGACAACCTCAGCCCACTGAGGCCCCAGCTGCCAGGACTACACTCCTGATCCCCAGTCTCACCTCCAAAGCGAGTCCCAGTTCAGCCACCTTCAGCGGTCACCTGGGCCCCCACGCCCTCCTCCTCCCTGATCTCCTTGACCTCATCAATCCACACATCAGACAGAAGGGACCTTCTCACCCAAGAACCACCAATTCTGACATTCCCAGGGCCCGCCCCACCCCAGACACCTGCATAGCCATCTGGGCAGTGACACTGGAAGCCATTGGGCAGGTCCTGGCAGCGGCCCCCATTGAGGCATGGCTGTGAGGCACATTCGTCCACCTCCACGCTGCAGTCAGCTCCTGCAAGAGGCCCAGCTGTGGGTCCCACCTGCACCCTCAGAGCCAGGCAGGGGCTGAGAGGGTCCATTCTATAGCTAGGGAGACCAAGGCCGAGAGAGAGGGCAGAGTTGGGCGTGGAGTGGCAAGGGGAACAAGATCCCTCCCAGGGCACCTGAACACGGGCTGACTGCTTCCCCAGCAGGGGCTCACCCTCAAAGCCAGGAGGGCAGAGGCAGAGGAAGCCCACCGCGTGGCGGAAGCTGAAGACACCAGGGAAGGCAGGCTGGACGCCCCCGTAGAGGGCCGGGTCGGAGCGCTGCAGGCACTGGCCCCCGTGCTGGCAGGGGCTCGCTGCACACTCGTCCTCGTCCACTTCGCATCGCTCACCACTGTAGCCTGGGGGCGCACACACACAGCATCAGGTCTCACGGGGTCACCAGGCAGCACCTCTTCACTGTCACATGGCTAGCTGGGGCTAGCTAGGGACCGCAGCTCGGAATACGCCACCAAATGCGAGGGAGGGACGCACTGAGGGCGGCAGGGATGACCATGGCAGCCTTCAGCAGCAGCGGCCTACTGCTGCTATTACTAGTATTACTGCTGTGACGAGTACTAATTACTGAGCCCTTCTGAGCTGTCATGCCCGTGCCAAGGGCTTCCCAGCCATTGCACCTTCGCTCTCCCTGCAGCAACCCCAGGAGCGGGCGCCACAATCAGCCCTATTTTGTAGATCAAGAAACTGAGGCTCCGACAGGTTGCAGTCACACACTCTAGTCCCAAGGGCCCCCCCCCGCCCCCCACCGCGGGCACTCGCGCACGCGTACAGCCGCACACCTGCCCCGCCACCCCAGGCCGCACATGCGCACATACACACCTACCCGCTGCCCTAGGCCACGCACGCGCATGCACATGCCTTCCCTCCACCCCAGGCCACGCACGCGCATGCACATGCCTTCCCTCCACCCCAGGCCACGCACGCGCACGCACACAGCCTGCCACCCCAGGCCGCGCACGCGCACGCACACGCCTTCTCCTCCACCTCAGTCCACATACACGCACGCAAACCCTACCCCACCGCCCCGGGCCACACACGTGCACACACACACCTTCCCCTCTATCCCAGGCCACGCACGCGCACACCTGCCTCTCCGCCACGCGCACGCACACACCTGGCCAACAGAGACAGCGGAAGCTCCCGAGGCCCTCAAGGCAGGACGCGTTGTGCGCGCAGGGCGCCGATGCGCACTCCAGCACCTCCTGCTCGCAGTGCGCGCCCTCGTAGCCGGTGCCCGCGCAGTCGCACCGGAACCTGGGGAGGGCACGCGGCCGGAGCTGAGCGCGCACCTGCCCCTTCAGCCCTGTGCCCTCCGGCCCCCGCCGCCCTCGGGCACCCGGCGCCCCGGTCCCCTGCCCTGCCGCTCGCTCACCCGTTGACCAGGTCGTGGCACGTGCCCCCGTGTGCGCACGGCTGGCTCTGGCACTCATCGAGGTCCAGCTGGCAGCGGGTGTCCCCATAGCCCGGCGCGCACACACAGCGGAAGGAGCCCACGCCGTCCAGACACGAGCCCCCATGCAGGCAGGGCGCCGAGGCGCACTCGTCCACCTCCGTCTCGCAGGTCACGCCTGGACAGGGCCGGAGACACACAGGGCGTGGGATGGACACCTGGAGCAGGGCAGAAGAGGCAGAGCCAGGCCCACTCGGAGATAGAGACTTGTGGGTTCATTCATTCAGAGCTGCGTGTGGTGGGGGCGGGGGTCGCGCCAGCCAGCCACCGCAGGGAGAGAACGAGACCGACAGCCCTGCCCTCAGGGGACTCACAACAGTCTAGGCCAGGAGATGGGGGGAATTCGGCCAGTAATTACATACATGAGCTGGGTTTTGATGTTGCCAAGCTCAACGAGGAAAAGAGTTGGGTCCTGAAAAAGCAATAGCCGGAGTCTGCTCTATTCAGGGAAGGCTTCCTGGAAAAAGAGGCTTTTGAAGGATTCAGATAGGGGACTGTGGGCAGCAGCTGACGGCAGGCAGCCGGAGGCAAGTTCCGCTCAGGTCAGGGCCACCATGCCCTAGGGTGGGGTGCTAGGAGGGTGGGAAGCAAGGGAGAGGGTGGAGGCGGCCAGTCTAGTGGGAGGTGTTAGTGCCGTGGGGACCAGGTAACCTCTGGGTCCATCCTGAAAGTTTCAGACAGATGAGTGACTTGGTCCTACCTACATTTTATTTGTTTGTTTTGTTTTCTTGAGACAGAGTCTTGTTCTGTCTCCCAGGCGGGAGTGCAGTGATGCAATCTCTACCTCACAGGTTCAAGCAATTCTTGTGCCTCAGCCTCCAGAGTAGCTGGGATTACAGGTGCCCACCACCTCACTCGGCTAATTTTTGTATTTTTTTTTTTGTAGAGAAGGGGTTTTGCCATGTTGGCCAGGCTGGTCTTTTAACTCCTGGCCTCAAGCGATCGACCCGCCTCGGCCTCCCAAAGTGCTGGGATTACAGGCCTAAGCTACCGCACCTGGCCCTATCTACATTTTTGAAGGCCCACGCTGATGGCTGTGAGACCCTCGAGAGGCCGGAGATGCTGGGGGAGGTTAATCACTCCTCCTTGTGTCCCTGAACTGTCCTGGTTTTAGAACTGAAAGTACCGAGTCCCAGGAACCGTCACCGTCCTGGGCAAATCAAGACTGCTGAGTGGCTCTCCCAGGGTGAGGGTGGAGAGGAAGGGAGCTGGAGTCCCAGGGTTTCAGATACACCACCTGAGATCATCCTGGAGCTCAGGGTCACTGTAGACTCCAGTGGGCCCTGCCCCCTAAGTGGGTTGTGTCAAGGGCGGGCCCAGAGGCCCAGCGGACTCCAGCTGGAACCCTCCCGCTTCTCAGTTCATTGAGCACAAAACATGACCCCACCTTCTCATCACCCTTCCCTCCTCCCGCCCCATCCCCACTCCCACCCGCTGTGTCAGGGGGAGCCAGGGCTCTGCTGGAAATCCCAAACTCCCCCACCCAGCTTGGAATGGAAAGAGGAGAGAATGAGTCATGGCAGATGCTGCCCCAACTCACATCCACAGCTTTCCCAGAAAGAGTTACCCAAAGTATGTGAGTGCCACACATCGGGTACACAACCCACTGCTCACACACACACATTCCCCACACCCACAGGTTCCTCACACACGCACTCAGCAGAGGCGCCCCAGGTACCCACAGATCTTTACGGATACAAAAGAGAACAAACCAGGAAACACGGACGGATGTGGCCCACACTGGCATGTACACTAATACACCCAGACCAGACACTGAAACACCAGAACGGTGAGAAGGATGCATGGAACTGGCTTCCCAAATCTCTCTTCATCAGCTGCCATTTCGTCACTATAGGCCCCCTGCCCTGGAACTCAGCCCCACAATCTGTACCCCTTGCTCTGAAGTGACTTCAAACTGCCCTCTGCCCTCAGAATACAGTTGTCTGAATTCAGGATTGAAGGAGAATCCAGAGTGCCTACACTGCAGACTCCAGACTGCCCTGGACTTGGCCTCACTCCCACACCTGTCCGCAGCTGCACCCTCCTTCCCGACTTCAGGCCTCTCTAGGAAGGCACTCCAGGATGCTCTCGGCTCAGACCATGCCATGGGTAGGCCTTGGACAGGCCATACTATGAAGAAGGCCCTAAATGCCACTCACTTTTCTGAGCACTTACATATATATTATCCCACTCCAGACAGCAGTGATCCGTGGGGTGCATCAGCACTACAGTTTGTACGAGACCGTGGGTGTCTCTATGCTAGAACTCTGGGAGTCTCCCCCAGACCAGATGCCAGGGGTCCACATTGCATCCCAGACCACATCAAGAGTGTTCAAATGAGCGGATGGTGCCTGTCATGTGTCTACATGACAGCTTGGCACAGGCCTGCAGCAAGTGCTAGAAAGACTATCTGGGCATCCTCATTAAAGCCACGCCAGGCATGTCCACACTGCCAGAGATGCCTGAGGGGTACCTCCACCCCCAGAGCAAAGCTGAACTCTAGGCTGAACTGAAATAACATCGGGTGTCTGAGATGTGCCACACCGGGCCAGCACCCGCACCCATATACTCTCACCCAGAGCTGCCAGGTAAACCCACGAAATATCAATTCTGTAGTCAGACCGAGTGGATATACCCCAGAGCTGCCAGGATGCCTGGGGGCATCCCTACTCGAAGTCAAAGCTGAAGCCATGATGCTTACACTCTGAGCAGCTGGCGGATCCACATTACAGACTTCCTCCCAGGGCAGCCTGGGCTGTTACCTGCATAGCCAAGGGGGCAATGGCACTCATAGCGATCGGCCAGGTTGTGGCAGGTGGCCCCGTGGTGGCACGGCCGAGATGCACACTCATCGATGTCCAGCTCACAGCGTGGGCCCTGGAAACCCGGCACGCAGTAGCAGCGGAAGCCATCAGGATCTGGACCCTGGGGCACACACAGAGCGCCATGGTGGCATGGCTGGGTGGCACAGCCCCGGGGCTCTGTGGGCCCACAGGTGTAGCCACCACTCTCGGTAGCCTGGCACTCGGTCCCTGGAGCGCACGGGTCTGAGGCACAGGCACTGGGGGGCTCTGAAGGCACCGTCCCTGTAGAAAGAAGAAACTGGCTGGGCAGGGCGGGCAAACGTTACAATGACAATCTCCTCCCCACCCTCTCAGGCCCAGCCCAGACCCCTAAAGCAACATAGGTGTCTCCATGCGCAGGATGGACGGAGGGCCAGGGGTCTGCAAGCCAGATCCCAGTAAGCTGCACACATCTATACCCAGAACTGGGAGCAATTTTAGGAGAGTCTACATAGCAGAGAAGTAGGACCAGGGATGCCTGGCTGCTAGGCAGGATCAGCAGACAGAGGCTTCTGACCCCATGAGCATCCCTCTACTGTCTCATTCCTGCAGTGCCCCTTTGAGGTAGGATCTGTCATGCCACTGCACCAGACAGCAAAAGGAGGCCCAGGAAAGAAAGTGAAGGCTTGCTGAGGTCACAGTTAGTGTTCTCTGGGACAGGCTTCAAGGTCTGTCTGGGTTATTTCAGCTTCACCTGGGAGAGGGTCTCCCCTCACGTTTGCCTTCTGCAGGCCCCATCCATCCCAGGAGGCCCAAAAGGGTAAGGCTCCTCCCACTGCCCCCTCCACCTCTTCTGCCAGGGGTCTGGTAACTCCATCCCTGGGTGAAACTGGAGATGGCCCCAACCTCAACCTCGGGAGGACGGGTGGACAACTTCAAAGGCAGGGATCGTGTGTGCTCCGCTGGTCTCATTCCTACCCCTTCTCCACCTCACTACCCACCCCCTGCCAGCCACTGGCCTGGGAACTTCTAGAGGGCCCCGCCCTCATTTCATCCCCCATCAGCAAACACCTGAGTGTCCAGCCTGGCTGAGGTCACTTGGTACAGAGCAGGTATTGAGACGGCTCACGGACACCTGCCCCCCCACACACACTGTGATTCGTCTGGCACCGGAGCTCCCTCTGATAGAGGCTCACCAGCTGGCTTGGAAGCCAAGCCCAGAGATCCTCGTCCCCCTTCCTCTCCTCCTGCCTTCCTGAGAGCCTTGTCACTACAACGCCCAGGTGAGAACTTGGGCTTTGAAGTGAAACAGCCCTGGGTTCAAGTCCATCTCAGAAAGTTACTATGAGACCCTGGGTAAGTCATTTGTCCTACGGACCCTCCATTTCCCAGTCTGGAAATGGGGTAATAGAACCCCCTCATCAAATGCTGAATGATTCAACCCCTCAGGGCCGCAGTCAAGGGCTGCTTTTGGTAGGAATTCCGTAGGGATGGGGGAAGGGAACCTCGAGAAGGCACAGCCCCCGTTCCTCCCCCCACCCCCACCTGGAGCTCTCAGAGGTGTGCCCCTCCCCCACCCAGGTTGTCATCCAGACACTCACCAGATCCCAGAACAGCTCAGGCCCTGCACCCTTCCCTCCCCCACTCTGGTGAAGCCCCCCAGATAAGGCTGGCAGCCTCTCAGGCGTCATCTGCATTCCAGGCAGGGCTGTCCTGCCTCCAGACCTGCATCCTTCCAGCTCCCTTAGGAAAGGGCACAGGTTTGAGGCATCGGGCAGTCCTGGTTTGTATCTGGGATGCAAAAAGTGCCCGCCTCACGGAGGTGTTGAGAGGATCCACCAAGGTGATGCGGGCACAGCCCTGGCACTGGGTGTAGCCAGCACTGCTCAGGAGGGCGCAGCAATCATAACCCATGGTGAGGGGCCCCAGCTGCCAGTGCCTGTGCCAACAGGCCACTCACTTAATCCCCATAGAGCACTGCCCCTCACCTGTGCAGTGTGGGGGATGCCCCAATCCAATCTGAAGCTTTGCCCCCCATCTCAGAGCAGCTGGGACCATGCCAGGGAGGGAGCACCGGGGAAAGGATCCTGGGGGGCAGGGAAGGCACCCTGTCACAGGGGATCTTCCCAGGAACAGGGAACAGATGGGCCCTAAATGACAGAGCTCAGGAGACAGAGTCCAACCCCATGGGAGGAAGGAATCTCTCTAGTCAGAGCCAGACAGGAAGGGAAGGAGCGGCCTGTCCTGGGGGGCAGGCAGTAGTGCCACAGGCCTGCCTGGGAGGGACAGCCATATTTCTTACATCATCCCATGGATCTCACCATTTACCCTCCAAGGTGGATAGGACTATGATCCCTGTTTTACAGCTCAGGAAAGGCAGCCTCACAGTCCACAGCCTGAGGGAGGCTGGAATCCAAACCCAGGGCCTCACTCCAAGCTTCCCAGAATCATTGGGGGCCATATGAACAATACAGATTCCTGGAGCCCGCTCCAGACTCAAAATTTTGAACCACTGGCCCTGAGCCTGACAACCTGCCTTGCAACCAACTCCCTGGGGGATTCCTTTCACTTTTAGGTGTGGGAACCAGACCTCAGGTTGTCACCGTCTTCCAGGGGTGAGCCTGGGAGGCCAGAATAGCCCAGGGCAGACAGGAGAGGCAAGGAGGGGTGGGGTGTGGAGGGCAGCAGGGCAGAGGAGGGACCGTTCCCGGGCCCAGGCTGGAGAGGTGGGGCCTGTTGCCAGGGCAACGAGGGGCCTGTGCTTATCTTTACAAATCCCTCCTGACCTCAGGCTGCCTGGGCCGACCTGGCAGGGAGGGATTAACGGACGCCCGCCCCTCCTCTTCGACCTGGTGCCCTGTCCTGGGGAGGGCAGGAGGACACAGCCGTTTACTGAGTGTGTACTACGTGCTTGGGGCTGTGCGTCTATTTGTTTTTTTTTTGTTTTTTTTTTTTTTTGAGACGGAGTTTCGCTCTTGTTACCCAGGCTGGAGTGCAATGGCGCGATCTCGGCTCACCGCAACCTCCGCCTCCTGGGTTCAGGCAATTCTCCTGCCTCAGTCTCCTGAGTAGCTGGGTTTACAGGCACGCGCCACCATGCCCAGCTAATGTTTTGTATTTTTTTTAGTAGAGACGGGGTTTCACCGTGTTGACCAGGATGGTCTCGATCTCTTGACCTCGTGATCCACCTGCCTTGGCCTCCCAAAGTACTGGGATTACAGGCGTGAGCCGCCGCGCCCACCGCGCCCGGCCGTGTCTATTTGTTATACTCGATTGAGACCAGAAAAGGCCTGGGCTGTTAAGAAAATTCGCTTTTGTAACTCAAAGAGTTTGATAATTTTGCCCAAGTTGAAACAAAGAATCAGATCAGCTCCTGATTTCCCAGAGGTCCACTTCTCCACTTTGCAAACTCTAAATTGCCACCCACATATTGTCATTTTGGTACATTTCAGCTGCCTCACCCAGGAATAAATCTCTAAAGGTTTTCACAAGAATACAGTTTCCAATATCAGACTGGGCAGAGCGGGCCGTCTTCCACGTCTATCCAGAACCCAGCTGTTGGCAATCCCACCAGTCTCAGGCCTCGCGCAGTGGCTACTAACTCCTACTTTTCATGCACGTCTAATGGGCCTGGTTATAACAGCCAGCAACTGGGGAGAAGTGTTTTACTGAAGCCAGGTGTGGTGGCTCACACCTGTAATCCCAGCACTTGGGGAAGCTGAAATGGGAGGATCACTTCAGGCCAGGCGTTCGAGACCAGCCTGGCAGACAGAGTGAGACTGTCTCCACAAAACACAAAAAAATAAGCTGAGCATGGGGCAGGCCCTGTAGTCCCAGCTGCTTGGGAGGCTGAGGTGGGAGGATGGCTTGAGCCTGGGATGTTGAGGCTACAGTGAGCTATGATTTTGCCACTGCACCCCAGCCAGGGCAATAGAGTGAGATCCTTTCTCAAAATAAATAAATATAAATAAATAAACAAACCAAAAAACCACAAGCAAAAAAAAAAAAAAGCGTTTTACTGGGGAAACTTCCTGTCCGACAAATCAAGAGAGAATATTTCTGAGAAGCCACCTAAGCTCTCATAAGGTGTGGGAACGTCTAGCGTAGGGAAGAAATTGTTCATCTGAGATCCCTGGGCCCCAAAGCTCTACCCGCAACATGGGTAGGGCTGAATAACAGACACGATGGATGGGGCTTTGCAAACAGTCGTCAGGAAAGGGTAAAATACTCTTTCGGGCAGAAAAATTTGGAATGCTCTTTTTCAAAAATGTTTACCTTCTGAGGTTAAAAGGCATAATTTTGATAATAGCAATTGCAACAATAGCTGTCAGGGACGGAGTGCCTCCCCTGTGCCTGGCGCTGACGATCCCTTGAGTTCAGGCTCAGAGCACAGTTCCAGGGGGTTACCTCCTGAAGTGAGGGGGAAGGGGGGGGCAGGGGTTTCCCCACCTGCCACCCAGGCAGCCACTTTTAACAATTTTACTACTCACTATGAATGGGCTTCCATCTAAAACTTCCCTTGAAATTGGGGGTTCCATGCCAAAACCTGGTGTGGGACCACTCGCTGCATTCTCTTCGAATCCATGTACCTGAGCTCTGAGTGAGTCAGTCTGTCCTCGTTTTTCGTTTTTTTTGTTTGTTTGTTTGTTTTTTTGAGACGGAGTTTCGCTCTTGTTACCCAGGCTGGAGTGCAATGGCGCGATCTCGGCTCACCGCAACCTCCGCCTCCTGGGTTCAGGCAATTCTCCTGCCTCAGCCTCCTGAGTAGCTGGGATTACAGGCACGCGCCACCATGCCCAGCCAATTTTTTGTATTTTTAGTAGAGACAGGGTTTCACCATGTTGACCAGGATGGTCTCGATCTCTTGACCTCGTGATCCACCCGCCTCGGCCTCCCAAAGTGCTGGGATTACAGGCTTGAGCCACCGCGCCCGGCCCTCGTTTTGTTTTTTGAGACACACTCTCCCTCTATCGCCCAGGCTGGAGTGCAGTGGTGCGATCTCGGCTCACTGCAACCTCTGCCACCTGGGTTCAAGCAGTTCTCCTGCCTCAGCCTCCCAAGTAGCTGGGGTTACAGGCACCTGCCACCGTGCCTGGCTAATTTTTGTATTTTTAGTAGAGATGGGGTTTCACCATCTTGGCCAGACTGGTCTCGAACTCCTGACCTGGTGATCCACCCACCTTGGCCTCCCAAAGTGCTGGGATTACAAGCGTGAGCCACCTCGCCTGGCCTCCATCCTCGTTTTACAGAGACATAGAAGAGACATGACTTTCCCTAGGCTAGCTGCACAGTCCACTGCGAAATCCCAGCACTGGCTCGGGGACTGACTTGCTCTGTCTCTGGGCCTCGTTTACCTCCTCCATAAACTGAGGGTATCAGAGCCGACTTCGCAGGCTGCTGGGAGAATTCAGTTAGACCTTGTTAGTAGCACAGGGCCTGCCATGGAGTGGCCGATCATATCCATCAACAGTTCTTTACTTGAGGCAAACACCCACTGTCCAAAAGATCCTGACATTGGGTTGTCTCTGCCTCTGTCCCTGTCCCACAGGCCCCCACCCCCTTCTGGCTGGAGGAGGGGGTGGACCTGGGGCCTGGACTCACTGCCCCTTTGTCTGCCGGGCTCCCTGGGTGTTCGGGGAAGGGAGGGTGGATATGAGAGCCCAACACTCCCCATTGTCCTCCAAGATGCTTGGTCCTCTCCATGGCAACGAGCTGGGCCTTTGTAGCAAGTTGGGCCAGGGATGGAGGGGCCCAGCTCAGGGCCTGGAAGGGGTGGGCAGCACAGCCAGGGGCCCAGGGCCTCCAGAAGCCGCCATCCCCTCTGGGATGGAAATTGGTTTTCAAGTGACAAAATCTCCGGTCCTTCCCCTCCCAGCAGGCAGGCTAGGGCACTAGCATGCAGAAATGGTCATGTAGGCAGTGCCCCTGCCAGTGTTTAGGAGTCCCCAGGGATGGGGCCCCCAGCACGTAAGTGGCAGAGGAAAGGCTGCCCTGGATGCCCCAGCAGGGCTGATGGGATGAGTGTACCCACCAGTGTCCAGACACCACCCCCCCTGCCTCCATCCACGCTGTGCCTCCCAGTCCCATGTGGCTGCACACTGAGTGCGAATGCAACACGTCCACACGTGCGTGCGATGGGTGTGCACAGACGTGCCTTGTGTGTGCACGTGTGTGTAGGTGCATGTGCTGGTAGATCCACATGTGTCTGTGGCACCTGTTCCTCTGTCACCATGTGCCCTTGGGTGTGCCACACGGGTGTGTGGAGTGTGGGTATCACAGGGAGGGGGACACGGCCCCCATCCATCTCACGCGCTTTGCTTGCAGAGAACAGAGAGGAGAAGCCACCATCCCCACCGCCACTGCCCACCCCTCCACAGAGCCCAAGTCACCTGTCGGCCGAGCTTAGCTCATAACTCCCCATCCCTCTCTGAGCCTTGGTTTCCTTCAGTAGAAAATGGGGTCCTCATCCTCCCCAGGGCCCCATAGACAGGACAGGAAATGAAAGCTTTGCAAGCGCGGGAACCACGAGGGGCCCCAGGTGGGACTAGGAGAGGCTTGGCCCCCACACTCTGCAGCCTGCGGAGCTCTGGGGCACGGAGGGCTCCCCCAGCCTCAGGGGAGCCCTGGCCCTCCTTGGCTCCCTCCCCAGCCTGTGGAGGTGGGGGCGGGGACCTCCCAGGCCTGCCCCCGTAACTATAGTGACTAACACCAAGCGTTCCCTTAGACCCCCCAGGAGGAATTCCAGTCTCCGAGAGCTTGGACGAAAGTAAAAAGGGCTTGGTGAAAGGGGTCTGGCTTTAGGGAGCCCTTTCAGATTGGCTTTGGAATGCTGAGGAGGGGGCAGCAGGGGACACATGCTTGTTCCCAAAGCCCCAGCACCCCACAGGGACCCAGAGCATCTCAGCAGCCCCCAATGCAGCAGGGCCACCGCACCCAGCTCCCTGGGCCTTCCTCCCACTTCTCCACCTCGTCACCCGAGCTGGGGTCTGCCGCCCCCACCCCACACCCCTCATATTGAGAGCAAAGACCCAGTTCAGCCGCTCTGCACAACTTACACCCCACAGCGTGCGTGGGACACAGCTCATTACACCCAGCTCCTCAGACACAACTCCTAGCTCACCCCAGACAGCTCATCCACCTCCCAACTTCAACACACCCACCACCTGCGCCCCGCAACCCAGCATGGGACTCACAACAGGTTTTGGGGTGAGGCTTACGCCACCTGCAACTCCCCAAGAAACCCAGAAACCCAGAAGTCCCCCAGCCTTTTACAGGATGCAACACAGCACCTCCAAAACACACGCCCCCATCCCTCACCAGCAACAGCTCCCGCAAATCACGCCCAGCCCCAGTGCCCAACCCCCAAAACTTACAACCCCCCTCAACACAAAACAGCCCAGAACACAACACGCTCACTCCATGGAGCCCCACACGGTCTGGGGGCCCACAGCCACACATTCCTGTGCACCCCACAGCTCAGGCCTGCACCCACGCGGACCAGTGCACCCTCTGCTCCCACGGCCAAGGCCTGGGCTGTCTGCCTTGGGGGACAGACCCTCCCCCAGGACCCCCAGATGTGGGCCCCAACTCACCAGCCAGGAGGGCGAGGGCAGGGACCCAGAGCAGCAGCAGCAACAGGACAGGGGCCAGGGCCCAGGGGACCGGGAGCTGGGGGGCCGGGGACCCAGGCCTGGCCAGCGCCATGGCAGCCTGCTCTGCTCGGCCGCTATGGGAACGGGCGGGCGGCCTGGCTGGCTCCGCACCCCCCTCGTCCCTCCAACCAGCACTAATGCCATGGACAGAGGCCCGGCCCCTCCCTCCCCTCCCCGACACCTCCCTCCCCTCCCCACTGCTGCCGACTCCTCCTCCTCCTCCCGCCCAGGCCTCCTGGGCTGCTCCACCTCGTGGATGTCCCTAGACTTCAGCCCCAAGTCCCCAAGCCCCTCAGCCTGTGAGGTGGACCTGGTCTGGGCACCCCCCAGCCTCTCCCTCCTGACCCCCAGCCCCACTCTCCTCCCACACTCAGTCAGCCTCCTTGGAGAAATTTCTGTTCCGAGGGGCTGTTCAGGACTCTCTTCTCACCAGGTGACGCCAGCTACTCCCAAGTCCTTAGTCGTCTCCTCCCCTGGCTGCCCCCTCCCCACCTCTCCAGCCCAGCCTCTCTCCCCAGCAGGCCTTCAAGTCCAGTCACCTCCCAGACTCCATCTCTGCGGGGAAGCTGCAGCCCCTCCCATCCAGCATGTTCACCCACCTGCTGCTCCCCAGGGATTCCCCCAGAACCAACCGCCCCACTCCCTGTCCTCCAGCTAGCTCCTGTCCCTGCCACTTTCTCAGTGTTTCCAGCAATCCCCTCCCCTCCACCGTCCCACCCTGCCAAACACAGCTCTTCCCACCATCAACCTCAGGATCCTCCGACCTGGGCACCTCAGCCCTGCACCTCGTGGTCCCTGCCTCGCTCCACCCTCTCCAGCCCTCAGCAGCCAAACTGAACATTTCCCAGTTTTCTTCCACTTGACTTCGATCTCTGGCTCTGCTGCGTGCAACTCCAGAAACTTCACTGCACTGAACGGCAGCTCTAACCAAGCAAGCATTGCTGTCCCCTGCCAGGAAGTCCTTCTTGTTGTCTAACCTTAGAGTCTCCTGCTGCACTCGATGTTTGCTTGCTCTCCAGCCAGCCTCTTGTTGGAGTGGACTGGGGGAGTTCTTCAGAGGGACCTGGTTCAGGAATCCAGGTCATCTCAGAGACACTACCACATAAAATAACATTCCTTTCTTCTACTGCCCTCAGCTCGGGGTGGGGGGGTGGTGTGGGGCGGAGAACCCTCTTGCAGAAGGGACTTTCCTGAGATGAGCCAACAGCCTCTGCCAACGCATGTCTGTTTGTCCCTATTCAGTCACTGTGGAAACAGCCCACCCAGGTACTGGGCTCTGGGACATGTCCCTGACACGGGAGGGCACAGCCTAGAAAGACAGCAGGAGCCATTGAGGAGATCCGGGATGGGCAAGGTCTCCACAGTGCAGGGGAGGAAGCAGTGGGCATCACGAGGGTCCTGGCCCATCCCCTAGCCCGGGGTATGTGCTGCAGCCCTGGGTCCCCAGGGACCCCAGGAGGGAACTGAAGAAGCCCTGGGGAGACCCCTCATCCACTGCCCCTGCCCCATCCCCGCCCTCAAGGCCTATTCCCTCTGGGACCAGGGTTGCCCCTTGGTTTCTGGGACCCTAACCTCACCCAGTCCATCTTTAATCCCCTGCCGCTCCTATACAACAGGGCCCCTCCCCAGGTGGGAGAAGCCCCTCTCCACTCCACAGGAAAAGCAGAGGCCCCACAGCTAAAAAAAATCTGGGTTCAAGCCCAGCTCAGCCACTGATTAGTCGGTGACCTCAGCACGTGACTTCCTTCTCTGGGCCTCAGTCTCCTCACCTACAAAACAGTGAGGCTTTAGTGGGCTGAGGTGGCAGTCCCAGCTCTCTTTATCCAGCTTCTCAGTGATCCCTGAGAGACCCAGGCAATCCCAGCATGGGACTGGGGGCAGCACTGAAAGTGAACCGCAGCCCTCTGGGTCTCTAGATGCACAGACATGTCACTGGGTACAGGTCCACGCTCCTCAGCAGCCGGGCCCCCAGCACAGTCCTGCAGCCGCCATGCTCCACCTTGTGGCCAGATCTAGAAGTGTCCTGTGACGTCCTGGGGCATGCAAGGGGGACTGTGGTGGGTGCCTATAATCCCAGCTACTCAGGAGCCTGAGGCAGAACCCCTTGAACCCGGTAGGCAGCGGCTGCAGTGAGCCGAGATCACACCACTGCACTCCAGCCTGGGTGACAGAGCGAGACGTTGTCTCAAAAAATAAAAATAATTAATGCATAACAAAAGTAATTTAAAGTGATTTTTTTTTTTTTAAGATGGAGTCTCTCTCTGTCACCAGGCTGGAGTACAGTGCCACGATCTCAGCTCACTGCAACCTCCACCTCCCATGTTCAAGCGATTCTCCTGTCTCAGCCTCCCGAGTAGCTGGGACTACAGGCGCAAACCGCCATGCTTGGCTAATTTTTGTATTTTTAGTAGAGATGAGGTTTCACCATGTCGGCCAGAATGATCTCCTGACTTCGTGATACACCTGTCTCGGCCTCCCAGAGTGCTGGGACTACAGGTGTGAGCCACCACTCCAGGCTCATTATTTCAAATTGTAAATACTCCTGTTGACAACGCTATGCTAGCAGACACAATAAAACAATGAGAAGTGTGCACCTCTCAAGTCCCATGAGAAGATTTGCCATGAAGTATGTAGTTTTTCAAAATGGTGGCAAATCTGGGTAAGGCATCATCTTCCTACGATGTGCATGGAAGGTGTAGTTCTGGCAAATCCGGTCTTTGTAAAAAAAAAAAAAAAAAAAAACCCCATGCAAAGACGCTCTTTATTTCTATGCAAACCAGACGTGTGCTCTGAGCTTGGACAATTTCAAACAGGTGTTTTCCCTCTGCACGCGTGCCTGGCAGGAAATGCAAAAGTCAAGTGGCACATGAGCCAACCCTTCACTATGTGGAATGTCGCCAACATCACAGGACATCTGGCATCCCAGGCCCACCCACTAACTGCTATTAGTGTTCCCCCCGCGCCCATCATCATGATCACTGAAAGCACCTCCACAAATGCCCAGAACAATGCCCAGGAGGCCCCGGGCTCTACACCAACTGCAAGAAGGATTTCTTTCAAACCTCAAATGGTGTCTCTTAGCTGTTGAAGCCCAGTTGCACAACGGCCAAGTCAAAATTCCTGAGGCTCATGTCCAGAGCCCTTCATAACTCAACCCTCGGCACAAACACAGATCAGCATCCTCAGTCCCCAGCTCCTCTGCCCGCCTCTCTCTACCGCTCAGCATCTCTCCTTCTTCCCCTACTACAAACACACACACACACACACACACACACGCGCGCGCGCGCGCGCGCGGCCAGTGGCTGGGTTTTGCCAACAAGTCTTTGATCCCAGAGCCTGCTTCCAGGAATGCCTGCCCCACCCCCACCTGATTGAATGCTTCTTGACACCACGCTGATCCTTTAAGACTCCAGCCATGGCATCGCTTCCTCAGAGAGACTTCTCTGCTCCTCACCCCAACCCCAGGCATAGGCGCCCACAGACCCTTGGGCTTCCCTTCATGCCCCCAGCACTGATCCTGCCCTATTCTAGTCACCAGTGTAGACATCTGTACCCATTGCAAGGCAGGCATGCGGGAGGTGATTAGCACACAGAGGAGAATCACTCAGCCCTTACCCTTGGGGAGCTCATGTCTAGAGGAACAGACAGACTTGAGGACAAGGCAGGGAGGGGCTGGCTCAGAGCCCAGTGGGAGCCCCAAAAGAAGGCCAGCTGCAAAAGGGCACTTGCCCAGGGCAGGTAGCACCGTGGCGTAAGAACAGGAGTTTCCTGCCATGCGCAGCGCCTCAGGCCTGTAATCCCACACTTTGGGAGGCCAAGGTGGGTGGATCACAAGGTCAGGAGATCAAGACCATCCTGGCTAACACAGTGAAACCCCATCTCTACTAAAAATACAAAAATTAGCCTGGTGTAGTGGCAGGCACCTGTAGTCCCAGCTTCTCGTGGAGGCTGAGGCAGGAGAATCGCTTGAACCCAGGAGGAAGAGGTTGCAGTGAGCCGGGATCATGCCACTGCCCTCCAACCTGGGTGACAGCAGGACTCTGTCTCCAAAAAAAAAAAAAAAAAAAAGGAGTTTCCCAGTGGAGAAGAGGCAGAAAGCATACCTGGCTAAAAACCAAGCACAGGCCAAGGTCAGGTGTGAGGCCACTGTACCTTCAGGAAATGCAGACAGGTCATCATTACCCAGGGTCAGGATGCTGGCAGGTCAGCAGAGGACAGATGGCCCAGCCTTTGTAAGGCGCTAAGGATTTGGACTGTGTCCTCAGGGCACTGGGGAACGATAGAAGAGGTGAAAGCAGAGGAATGACATGGCCAGGTTTGAATGTGGCCGAGTTCCCTCTGTGAGAGCCGCACTGCAGAAGTGCATGTGTGGAAATCATCCAGGTAAAGGCCAGGAAGCCTGAATCAGGACTGGGTTGGCTGGAGTGATGGAGAGCAGGAGTGGGCATGTGAGCATTAGGAACAATAGAATTTGGTGTCCGCTGGGGTTGAAAAAGGAAACAGCCATAGTGTGCCCCCAGGATCTCTGCTTGGAGAATGCCCGGGAGTGAGGGTAGAGGGGTCTGGCAAGACGGCTTGGGGAGAGTGGCCAGGACAAACGCAGTCTTACCTGGCTGAAGACCAGGCTGCAGGGTCCTCTACAGACACTAGAGGGAGCTCCAGGATAAGCCCAGGCTCCCCTTTCCAACCAGCTGTTTCCACCCGCTCCGGAAGGGGATAGAACCCAGTGCACCATTCAGATGTAGGTCCTGGGAGTCCTGTTGGAGCCTGGCCCGAGTTCAGGGTCTTCACTGTCTCTGCGCCACCTCGTCCTTCAGCCACCGAATTGGCAGTGGCGAGGAGCCCTTTGGAGGTGGGAGCAGGTGGAGGCAGAAGTTAGGGACTGCAGACAAGAAGTACAGACAGCCTGTGCCCTTCTAACCCTGCCTCTACCGAGAAGGGGAGTGACTCACCCAAGGTCGCAGGGATCAGAGCACCCCAGGTGGGACGGAATGGACTCGAGCTGGAAGAGCACAAGCAGCGCTTCCAAACCCCTTCCCGCGCCTCCCTACAAAAACCAAGGTGAGGGGGGTTTCCCATGAGCCACCCCCCACATAATCCTGGGACACCTTCCCCTCGCCCCCCCAGGAATGTTGGGGGTTGGGAGTAACAGCAGCTTAGTGGGTGGGGCCAGAGCATGAATGGCTGCCACATTTTTAAATTTTTAATTTTCTTTAGAAACAGGGTATTTGCTGTCACCCAAGCTGGAGTGCAGTGGCACGATCTTGGCTCACTGCAGGTTCAACCTCCCGGGTTCAAGGGATCCTCCCACCTAGGCTCCCTGCTGTATGTATGGGAGAGGCATACAGCAGGATTAAAGATGGACTGGGAAAGTCCATCACCCACCGGGTTCGAGTCTTCCAGCCACAGGAGCTAACGCTGGACAGGATGTCATCCATTCATTCAGACCTCGCCAAGCGTTTCTTTACCTCCTGTGCTCTGGGCAACATGGTAGGTGCTGGGTTACTAGGAGAACCAGATTCCCCATCTTTGGGGAGCTCACACTCAGACAGGGAACAGGGAGTTTCAGCCTGATCCTCCCCAGAGCGTCCTGGGGGGAAGGATGGAGAGGAGTTGGCCAGAGGAAATGAGGGGAGAGACAGGAGTGGGAAGAGCAGCATTCCAGGCCAAGGGAGTGTCCCTGGGCAAAGGCCTGGAGGCAGGGGTGGCTGGCAGGGACACGGAAGGGAACGGAGATCGGCGTGGCTGCTGGGTAGAGAGAAGGGAGGCAGCTGGAGAGGAGGGGCTGCTGGGAGTCCACCGCCACCGGAGAGCAGGGGACCTCGGAAGAACCCCTGCAGGGCGGTGTCCAGGCAGCTTGGCACTTGGGAAGGATCACCCCAGCTGCAGAGCGGGGAGTGGCAGGATGGCGATTTTAGAGAAAGTGACTGGCATTTCTACTTGAGTCTAAATGGCACCATCTTTTAACATTTTATGAAAACAAGAAATGAATAACAAATGGAGACACCGAACCAGGAAACCCTTTTCCTATTAAATCTGATGGAAAGAGCAAGCCCAAGCCCAGATCCTGCCAAAAGGACTTCACAACCAGCAGAAGACATGCCCGCGATGCTGGCAGAGCCCTCTGAAAGCTGCCTCCTCCGTGGGGCTGAGTGCCCCGAACTGGAGGTCCCCTTGACCAACATGGCTCTCACTGCCCAGACAGGGAAACTGAGGCTTGAGAGGGGCACGGACTGACATCACATGGCAAAGACTCCAATCTTCATGCTTGGACCTCTGTCTCTACACGCCATGCCTGTCCACACCCCACACACACAAACACACACCACCATCCACATACAACACACACCGCACACATGCAACCCCTGCACATCACACACATACATCACCACCCACATACAACGCACACACACTACATGCATACAGTCTCACACATCACACACCACACATAACATACAACACATATCACAACTGCATATATCACAAGACTCCCACACATCACACACCACACACGTACATCACAACACACACACTACACACATACAACCCCCACACATCACACACACAAAACGCACATAACATATACATGT
>NW_022437016.1:8595056-8621315 GCF_009761245.1 Sapajus apella | reverse complement strand
ACACCACATATGCACACCACACAATGCAACCCCCACACATCACACACCACACATCATATAAGCACATATGTCACGTGCTATACACATCACAGGACACATACAGAACACATATCACACAACCCCTACATATCATACATATACACCACATATGTACCATACATACACATCACACACCATACAAACCACAGGTGTCACCCACACTCCCACAGACACCACACATCACATAGTACACACACACACCACATACAGGAAATGCTCCCCAAACTCAATTATGCAAATATCTGCATACATACAAGATTCTATAAACACACACAGACTAGCTCACACAGACATAAGCTTGCCTGGATAGATGTGTGTGTACATCCCCACAATCCCCCCAGAACACCCAAATACACACACAAACTTATTCACATTCTCACACACACACACACACACACACACAGTCACACACCTATCCGATCATTCCAAATCTAAATACCCATCTACAGATACCCGCACAGAACACACCCCCCACACAAATGCAAATATGTGCAGAGATACACAACACACCTACAAGATTCAAAAATATCCTTAGTACACATCTACAAACACACCAATCCCACATCCACAGACACACAGAACCCCATGCAATCACCAACACCCAAACACATGCGTACACAGCATACCTCACAGCCAAGGAGGCCCACCAGCCTGCGGACGGGGCAGAACTGCCGTGTCCCTGCACCCACATCCAGGGAGAGGCTGAGAGACCCCGCCACCCCCTCTGCAAAGGTCTGGGAAGCTGAGCTGGTGAAGTGCCACCTCCTGTGGGAGGCCAAGGACACCTGGCCCTTCAGAAGAGCCAGGGTCGATTCACAGCAAGTGCCAGGCAGCCCGGCGTGGGGGCACACTGACCTCACCCCAGACAGGCGTGTGTGAGCACACGCCCCAGTGTGCATTCCACTGGGGGTATGAGGTGCTATGGCAGGAGCAGCATAAAGCTGAAGAGAGACAGTTTACCTGCATATCAGCCTGCCTCCTTCCCTCCCTCCCTCCCTCCCTCCCTCTCTTTCTTCCTTCTTTCCTTCCTCTGCTATTTAATAAGGACCTTTAGTGAATCAGGCACAACCGAGACACCGCCCCTGCCTTCCAGGAGTGTGGCCCCAGGGTGAGCTGTTATAAGACACATTGTGATTATTGCTAGGAGGTCTCAGGGAGACCTGGCTTCCATCGGGGCTGTGGGACATTGAGCAATTCACACCCTTCTCTGAGCCTCAGCTTCCTGAGCTGAGACACACCATGCGCTCCCTGACCACCTGTCCGGTTTGTTAATAGAATCAAATGCCATGACGAAGGTGGCAACGCTTTGGGGGGAAAGGGACATTTTTCTTAAAATAAGAGCCAGATGTGTATTAGGCAGCGCACCAGATCTGTGATATGCGAGTATGGGTAACTGCATGGGCCCTGCAGTCAGGGAGGCCTGGCTGGGTTCAGATCCCTGCTTTGCCAGGACCAGCTGTCTGAGCTCCAGCTCGAACTTCTATTTTCTCATCTCTAATATAAATGTAATAATAATGATAATATCCAATTTACATGAGTGCTGTGAGAAAATGCATGTTAAGCTCTTAGAACAGGGCCTGCTACAAAGTTCATGCTCCGTTAAGCTCCTATCTATATAAGCTTTCATTTATTCATACAACAAACACTGAGCACTTAGTATGAACCAGGCATGATTCTAAGTGCTCTCCAAGTTCTAACTCATTTAATCCTTTTAACAACTCTATCATCATCATCCCCATTTTGCAACAAAGGAAACGGAGGCACAGAGAGGCCCAGTCACTTATTCAAGGTCACACAGCTGGTAGTAGAGGCAGAACTGGACTGAAACCCAGGTCTGTGGGCCTCTCTGAATCAATCTACAAGACATGCACTTCCCTTTTATAGTTCAAAATCCTCTTCCCCTCTCCTCAGCAGCAGCTCCTGTTAAATAAATCATCCAGTAACGGTTTCTGATTCCCAGACTTGGTTGCAAATGAATTATTCACATGGTAAGGCCTGCAAACCGCCGGCTGGGCCTCATTACCCAAGAAAAGCTGCCCGCCCGCAAGATGCCGCTCCCTCCCCTGGGCATAGGTCCTGGCGGGCTGGCCAGAGGCGGCCAGAGTTGGTGGGCCCAGCTCCAGGGCTCCACTCTGGGAACTGGGAGGAGGGGCTTTCTTTTCCTTTCCCCCAGCTCTTGCTTTCTAATAAACTCACTGTCCGATGTTGCTGAGAGACCATATGGTCTGGGCCCAGCCAGTCCTGGGTTCTAATCCTGGCTCTGCCCTGAGCAGCTGTGTGACTTTAGGCAGGTGGCCAGCCTTCTCTGAACTCCTGGTGGTTGGGGGGGGCCGAGCAGCTGGCCCACACAATGGGGCATTGGGACCTGCTTCACACTTCCTCTTCTTCCTCAGTTTGCAGATTGAAGGCTTATGCTGCCCCTCCAGGCCCTGTGCTGGATGCTGGGGACAAAGATCCTGTCCTGTGGGGACATCAGTGTCCCACAGGACACTGATGTGTGAGCCCAAAGCCTGGGATGGGTTGTGGGGGCTACTCTGTGCTCCAGAGCCCCTCTTCAGGCCAAGCTGCTGGGACTGCTCTTACCTCACTGGGTTATGCCCCATTCCAGGGACACCCCGTGGCCAGTGCCAGACCCATGTGTAGCTGCAGAGCTGCGGCTCCTTCTCAACTAGGAAACTCTAGAGGATCATCAGCTCAGGGATCCTCGTAGGGACCTCAGTTGCAGCCTCATGGTGGGTCAGTCTCTGGCCCATACTGCACTTCTATAAGATCCAGGCTCAGTCAGAGGCTTGTCTCCAAAGAGAGACCCATCAGGAGTGTCCAGGCCCCTCTGTCACCTGAACGAGCTGTTAATATGCCCAGGGCAGCAGGGGTGTCAGGGGAAGGGAAGTGAGTGGCACATGAATCTGTGCAACTGATCAGCCCCGGCCCCAACCTCCTGCAGTCCATCATTCCCCTCGGGGTCTCCCAATTCATATCATTGGATGCTCACACTCATCTCCTTAAGATAGGCACTATTATGTAGACATGGCAAAAGTGAGGAAACTGAGCCCCAAAAAGGGGACCCCACTGATCATGGCTGACGGAGCTGAGACTCACCTCCGGAATTTCTGATCCCTGGTCTCCCAGCCTCTGCTGTTCCCTGTGGAAGCACAAAGGCGACTTCCCCATGTGCTCTACACTGCTGATTCTTCATGCATCCGTCCGTCCACCCACACAGCAGCTGTGTGGCAAGCATCTCCTATGCACCAGGTCTGGGCTGGGTGCTGGGGACTGAGTGGGGAACCAGAACCAGAGCCAGAGCCTGGCCTTGCAGAGTGTTCAGGCTGCCAGGGTAGCCACACAGTAAATAAACGTGCTCACAAAAAATGAATGCATCTCCATGTGCTAAGCACTGGGGAGCAGCAGCCTTCGATGTCATGAGTGGTGTGACAAGGACTGTCTCTCTTGGGAGTGTTCTCTGGGCTCCAGGGAACTGGTGGGCAGAATACGTGTAGAGATGGGCCCTGCAGGCTTGGCCTCAGGGGACAGAGGCTGTGAGAAAGGGTGAATTCTGCCCCCAAAGGAGTCAGCTCGCCTGCGGAGGCTGCAGCCAGCCCCCTTGGCCCCTCGAAGGAGATGGGGTCTTGGGGGCTTGGCTGCAGCAGGAGATAAATGAGGAGTTTATTAAAAATCTACCCCAGTTTCACTTTGTGAGACGTCCCAGCTGGGGCCTGAAGCCTCCAAGAACTATATTAGAGCTTTAGGAGAAATAACGAGAAAGATTATTTCAGGAAGAGGGAACGGCATGAGCATACGGCTGGAGGTGGATAGCAGTAGGCAGACCCAGGAAGGTGGAGCGAAGACAGAACGAGGAGGAGAAACTGGGTCCCGGCCCTCAGGGACTTCACGGCACCCTGGGGAGGCTCGGTTCCCACTGTGCCCCAGGAACAATAATCGCTGCCCTATTGCAAGCTGACCCTGTGCCCAGAAAGGTCCTACATGAACTCAGCACATCCTCTCTAGATCCAGGAAGATGGTTACTCCCAGGTCCCATTTTGAAGATGGAAAAACCAAAGTCAGAGGGGTTTAAATCTGTCACCCAAGGGTGCAGCATTAGCAAGTAAAGGGTCAGCATACAATTCCATGGTGCCCAGATCCACAGCCCCCACCCTGAACACTCCCCTGTGTGCCCACGAAACAATTGGAGGAAATCTGGAGGTGATGGGCAAGGCCCATGCCGGCTGCAGCTATGCTCTTGTCCGTCTCTCCTCCTGAGCTGAGGCCTCATTTACCTCCCTCACTGCAGAGCCCCGTGTGACACCAGGCACAGAACTGGTGCTTAGGAAATATTGAGAATAACTCATCATCATCAGAACAAACACTTAGAACGTGCTCACCATGGGTGGTGCAACCACAACCCTGTGAGGTCTATAAAGTCATTGTCCCCGTTTCACAGGTGGGTAACTGCGGATCGGCTAGTATGGCGAAGCTGTGATTCACCAGGCAGCAGGTAAGTAAATTAACAAGCTAATTAAGGAGTAAGTGAGCGTCGTGATGAAATGGGTGAATGGATGAATGTGCGCAGAGGTGAGTAAATAAGTGGGCGCTCGAGGCTGGGCACAGCGGCTCACGCCTCTAATCCCAGCATTTCGGGAGGCCGAGGCAAGTGGATCACCCGAGGTCAGGAGTTTGAGACCAGCCTGACCAACATGGTGAAACCCTGTCTCTACTAAATACAAAACATTAGCCAGCCGTAGTGGCATGTGCCTGTAATCCCAGCTACTTGGGAGGCTGAGGCAGGAGAATTGCTTGAACCTGGAAGGTGGAGTTTGCAGTGAGCCGAGATTGCGCCACTGCACTCCAGCCTGGGCAACGAGAGTGAAACTCCATCTTAAATAAATAAATAAGTGAGAGGTTGAAGTGGGATGGAGGGGGTGAAGATGAGGTGTAGGTCCTGGCAGGGTGGAGACCCTTCTTTCCATCCCTACCTTGTTCCCCACCAGCTCCCAGGGAAAGGCCCCTTTTTCTTTCCTCTCAGGGAACCCGATACTTTTTGCCAGACGGTTGCCTAGCAACAGTAACCTCTACAGCCAGCTCCACCCACTTCAGGCGCCAGGGTAGGGGTACACTGTCAGCTCCGAGGGCCCAGCCCCTGGCAGGCAGGGAATAGGAGACCCTGGGCTCTCAAGTTGGAAGGAGGTGGTCAGAGAGCAGAGAGGAGTCTAGGTGGGCTCTGAGACTGGAAGCGGTGACCCAGGAGGAAAGGGACTGTATCCTGGGCACCAAGCCATGGGATCTAGTTCAGGGCCCCTCTGCTTCCTCACAACAGCCTGTGGGGTTGCGTGATCGCCCATGTGACAGATTCTGAAGGGAACCCTGCCTTGTGTAGGGGAGGGAGGCCATGTCAGGCTGCCTGTAGCAATAACCAGGGGGCCTTGAGTCTGAAGTCTGGCTTAGGGTAGATCTGGGATGAGTCACTTCCCTTCCCCAATCCACTTCCACACCTGTAGAATGGAGACATGGTCCCCACTTCCCGGGGAACTGTGTGAGGATAGAGCAGGAACACGGGAAGGCTTGGTACTGGGAGGGTGCAGATTATTTTTATAAGCAAGGAGTGTGAAATCTATTTTTAGAGGAGAAAGAATTTTGGTACAAAGAACTCTCCTAGTCCCCTCCCAGAAAGGATGGGATGAGGTGCGGGGGAGCAGTGGGCCTGGAGGACTCCCTGAAGAGGTGGCCTGGGGATTCCTGGCAGAGGGAACAGCCTGTGCAAAGGCCTGGAGACAGGCAACTGAAACACGCCTAGCAATAGCTACCATGTATTCACTGGCAGGCGCTGGTACATTGAGTCCTCGAGGCAGCTCCAGGACGTTGGAATTAGTGCTCCCATCTCACAGGAAAGGCAATGTCGGCTCGGAAAGGTAAAGAAACTTGCTTGAGGTCACACAGCTGGTGAGTAGCAGAGCTGCATCCAGTTCACCTTCCCCGGACTATGCACTCAGAGAAGAAAGTGGCTGAATGCGGGGAGTGAAGAGAGCCCCTTTGGGAGGCCAAGGCAGGCGGACTGCTCAAGCCCAGGAGTTCGAGACCAGCCTGGGCAACAAAGTGAGACCCTGTCTCTATTTTTAAAAAAAATTAGCCTGGCTTAGTAGAGCACACCCACAGTGGCGAGAAACGCAGCTATGGCATGCAGGGGCTTCTCGGCAGGGCCTGCGCCCACAGCAAAAGAGGCTGAGCTGTGGGCAGAGGGTAATAGGGAGCCATTGATGGCTTCTGAGCTGAGAGAGGAGTGACCCAAGCCGCCCCTCGGTGCTGTCCTGGGCCATCTGGCTCCACCTCCTACACTCGCCACTCTCTGCATCCATCCACCCCACCCTCCACCCCCGCTGCTTCTCAACCACACTGAGAAACCATGTGTGACGGTGGAAAATGTAAAAATATATATGCAACCGAAAAACAACATCGGGCTGACAGCACACAGCTATAAATACTCTGACGGGTGCAGAAACGTTCCTCCGATCCTGCTTCCTGCCGCCTGAGGAGCGGGGGCATGGTGTTTGACAGGTGGGGTGGGGAGACTCAGGAAGGGAAAAGGAAAAGGGACTATTTGTGGACCTACTCTGTGCCAAGCACTTTGCAAGCGTTACGTCACTGAGTTTTCGCAGAACCCTCAAGTGAATCACTACCGTTATCCCTGTTTTACCGATAAGGAAACCGAAGCACAGAGAGGCAGGTCATCTGGCCGAGGTCACACAGCCACACGAGGAGGGAGCAGTGGAGCTGGAGTTCCAGCAAGCTCCACCTGGTGAGAGTTTAAGCCCTGCCAGGGGCCACCTCTCTGGAGGAAGAGAAAGTCAGCTTCAGGCTCTGCCTCTCTCAATCCTTATGCAAGGCCAGAGAGCACTTGAGGCTTCCGGGCACTCCTCTGCTTACACACCTTCCATGGCTCCCAGCTGCCCTCCAGATAAAGAACAAACTCCTCAGTGTGGTCCTTGAGGTCCTGTGATCTGGCCTCTGCCCACCAGCAAGGCCAACCTCCTGCCATTGCCCCAGATCTCTGAGCCTCAGCCATGCTGACCCACTTCTCCCAGGGCCTCTGCAGGGCAGATCTCCGTGTCTGCTGCTCCCTTTGTCCCGCATGCTGTTACCCTCTAGTTGCTTCTCCTTACCCTGGGGGCCTCCACTCAAATGCCGCCTCCTCCGCTAGCTAGCTGTATGCTGCCATTAATGCGCTCAAGTGCTCTCCCTGCAAAACTCAGCACAGGCTGGGCACAGTGGCTCATGCCTGTAATCCCAGCACTTTGGGAGGCTGAGGCAGGAGGACTGCTTGAGCCCAGGAGTTCAAGACCAGCCTGGGCAACAAAGTGAGACCCTGTCTCTATTGTTTTAAAAATTAGCCAGGCTTAGTGGAGCACACCCGTAGTCCCAGATACTCAGGAGCCTAAGGTGTGGGGATGGCTGGGGCCCAGGAGTTCAAGGCTGCAGTGAGCTGTGATCATACCACTGCACTCCAGCCTGGGTGACAGAGCAAGACCCTGTTTCCAAAAAAAAAAAAAAAAAAAAAAAAGACCCATAGCACAATTGTAATTATGTGGGTCATTGTGGGTGGCAGGTCATAGCTGGTAAGTGGCAGAATCAGGACCAGGTGCAGGTGGTACAGTCACAGAGCTGGTGCCCCAAAGTACTTGGCTGCTCAGACAGGCCCAGAGAGGCCTCCTCACTGGCAAGAGGAGGGAGGCACCTCCTCTCTGAGGAATGAGCAGGGCTAGAGTACAGTGGCATGATCATCGCTCACTGGAGTCTCAAACTCCCCAGCTCAAGCGATCCTCCCACCTCAGCCTCCCGAGTAGCTGTGACTACAGTCATCTGCCACCACACCTATTTTTTTTTAGTAGAGATGGAGTCTCCCTATGTTGCCCAGGTTTGTCTCAAACTCCTGGGCTCAAGCAATCCTCCTGCCTCAGCCTCCCAAAGTGCTGGGATTATAGACGAGAACCACCATGCCCTGTAACCAATGTTTAAGAAAGTAAAAAGATGCAGAAGAAATTCATCTAGTGTTTTGTTTAACCCAATATACTCCAAATATTCCTACATGTAATCAAGATAGAAAACTATCAATAGCTGGGCGCTGTAGCTCATGTCTGTAATCCCAGCATTTTGAGAGGCCAAGGTGGGCAGATCACCTGAGGTCAGCAGTTCCGAGACCAGCCTAACCAATGTGGCAAAACCCCATCTCTACTAAAAATACAAAATTAGCCGGGTTTGGTGGCATGTGCCTGTAGTCCCAGCTACTCGGGGGCTGAGACAGGAGAATTGCTTGAACCTAGGAGGCGGAGTCTGCAGTGAGCCAAGATTGTGCTGCTGCACTCCAGCCTGAGCAACAGAGCGAGACTCCATCTCAAAAAAAAAAAAAAAAAGTTGAGATATCTTAATTTTTTTCCATACTGAATCTTCAAAATCTAGCGTGCATTTCATACTTGTAACACATCTCAGTTTGGGTAGCTGCCTTTCGAGTGCTCAACAGCCACATGTACTAGACTATAAACTCCATGAGGGCAGGAACCACAGTCAGACCCACAATTATTAAATCTAGCATCTGGCACAGAGTGTACACTCAGGAAATGTTTGTTGACTGATTGGCTGAATGAAAGAGTGAATGAATGAACAAATGAAGAAAGGGATGAACATATGGTCTAAGACCTTCTCAGATCTGAATCCACGCTCCCAGCACAGGCCATGGGAAAGGCATGGACATGAATTCTAGCCCCACCTCTGCATCCACTTCTCTGAGTGACCGTGAGCACCTCCACTTTTGGGGCCTCAGTTTCTCCATCTGAGCAGTGGCTGGGGGGATTGGACTTTTCTGGGCTCTCACTTGAGGTACCCAGAAGATGAGTGTCGGGCCCTCTGAGAAGTTCCTTGCTCCATGCCACCCCATCTCCCTACTCTCCCTCCACCTGTAAGACAGGAAGTCGCAGGAAAGGCCTCCAGGTGGCCTTATGTACAGGGTGGAGCCAGACCCCAGAGGGGGAAACCAAGGCAAGGCTCCTGACACACAGTGACCTTGGCACAGGCAGCAAGACCAAGGTAGGTGCTCAGGCTTGGCCCCCTCCAGCCACCATCACCACCCCCACACCTCACGTTTATTCAGAGTCGAGAAGAGAGCAGGGCGGGGCTTATCCTTCCAGTTCTGCAGAGAAGGAAAAAAGAGACCAAGAGACATGTCAAGACAAGTCTGAGGTCACACACGGAGCAGGACAGAGCTGGCTACAGCCCTAGGCCTCTGTTTTTCTCGTCTGAAAAATGGATACAAAACGTGCCTTCATCTTATCACACATCAATGCCTCAAATCCAAGCTTCACTTATTGTAAATAGTTTGAGACCAGCCTGGGCTACATAGGGAGACTCCATCTCTATTAAAAAAGAAAGAAAGAAAGAAAGAAAAAATTAGCTAGGCATCGGCACATTCCTTAACAGCCCAGTGATCTTGGGCAAGAAGGTTTACCCGGCTGTGCCTCAACATCCTTGTTTGTAAATGAGAATCATAATAGCGGCAACCTTACAGGGTTGTTGAACCAATGGAACGTGTGAACATATGTAAAACGCTCATAAGAATATCTAGGACACTGTGAGCGCCATATGAGTGATAGATATTATCAGCCTTTATCACAGAGCTGTTCTGCAGTTTAAAAAAAGTAAGAGGTGTGACCCGGGTTTACAAACTCCGAAGTCCCCTCTGGAGAGGTAAGCACACCTTTTGGCTGCAAAGGATGCTGCAAACTCTAAAATGCACGGTGACTTGCAAAGCACTTTGTAAATGTTGCCGCAGTAAGGAGGCTATTGTAGGTTAGCCTTTTATAATCCGAAAAGCACTTCAAAATCATAAATCACTTTGGGGACCGAAGAGCTCTTTGTAGGGGCTTTCTAGACTGTTGAGTGTTGCGCAAGCCAGAGACAAGTGGCCTTTCAAAGACAGGAGCAAGAAGCCGGGTGGGAGCGGGGAGAGAAAGAGAAAGAAACCAGCCCCGGAGGATAAAAACAACAGTCGTTTTCCTCTGCTCTCGGCACCTCCCGTGCCAGCCAGTGCAGAGAAATTCCAGCAGATCTGCAGATTCCTGCAATTCTGTGCTGAGGCCAGGGAGGCCTCCCTGCATCGCTGACTCAGCCGAACCGGAGGGTGTGAGTTAAGCAGGAATCAGCTCCATCTTCCTTGCTTCCGTGCCTTTCCTTTTTTTCTTCCTTCTGCCACAAAGGCAATTAACCTGACACCATTTAAAGATTCCTCTTTGGCCTCCCAGTGACCTTGCCCTGAGGCCCAGACTTGGGCCTGCTCTGGAGACCCAGCCTGGGATGTCTGCTCCCCCATCATGGAAGGAGTAGTAGGCGCAGGAGGCAGGTGGGGCCAGGCAAAGACCCTGGCCTGTAAAGAGCCTGGGCTCCAGTCCCAGTTCTGCTATTTCTCATCTATGACCTTGGACAAGTTCCTGTACTTCTGTCCCTCCGCCATAACAGGGGGTTGAGAATGCTTATCTTGTGTGTATGTCATTGTTAGGTGGCCTGGTGCATACACAAGTTCTGTCCCTTCCTCTAACCGCAGGCATAAGGGCCTTCTAACAAAGGAGAAATAGTCACCAAGGCAGCTTCTACAGTGTAGGGGCTACGAGCATGAGTTTTCAAATCATAAAAACTTGGTTTCAAATTCTGGCTTCTGGCCAGGCATGGTGGCTTATGCCTGTAATCCCAGCATCTGGGGAGGCCGAAATGGGCAGATCAGATCACTTGAGCCCAGGAGTTCAAGACTAGCCTGGCCAACATGGTAACACCCTGTCTCTATAAAAAAATTTAAAAATTAGTTGGGCATGGTGGCATGGTCCTATAGTCCCAGCTACTCTGGAGGCTAAGGCGGGAGGATCACTTGAGCCCAGGAGACGAAGGTTGCAGTGAGCCAAGATCACACCACTGCACTCCAGCCTGGGTTACAGAGTGAGAACCTGACTCAAAACAAAACAAACAAACAAACAAAAAAAAACAAAAAAAAACACTTCTGGCTGTGCAGCATACCAGCTGTGTGTCTTTAGGGAGGTCACACTACCTCTCTGAGCCTCTATTTCCTCAACCCCTAGAATGAGCATAATAACGGTCTCTAACTTGTAAAATGTTTACAAGGACTTGAGACATGATGCATATGGCATGCGTGGTACAAAATCTGGCACGTGAGCACAGCTCAATGGTCACGATGATTCTCCCACCTCCCCAGGCCAGTTTGACAGCCTCATTGTACTCCATCATGCCACACACAGCTCCTTCCGGTGCTTCCTCACACTTGCAAGTACTAGATTAAAAGCCTCTGGACCCAGCCAGAGCCTGCCACCCCTGCTGTTTCTGCAAACCCCTGAGACCCCTTTTCCACACTCTCCTCTATGCATGTCTCTGTCTGCGAGATGTCGCCCTCAATGTGAAATTCAACTCCTTAAGCCTGTCACAAGCCAGGCATGAGCAATGCACCCTCTGCTATAGATTTCATAGACGGGGGAGGGTCCACACTGCAGCCTCTCTTCCCAGGAATTGTGGTGAACACAGTCATCTTTGTCTAGTTACAACCATGGGTCTGTACATCCCGTGAGGGAGGCGGCTATGTGCCTTGTTCACTGTTGCCTCCCCAACACCCATGCAATATAGGGTCTCCAGGAGGTAGATCTGAAACATGCAGTGAGTAAATTAATAAATGACAGGGAAAGACACTCTTGAGCTGGGGGAGAGCCGTGTGGTTGTCCAGTGCCCTCAGCGCTCAGGTTAGTTCTGGGCAAGGGGACTGATTTGGTTCCCGCTTACAATTAGGAAGAGGCTAACACTGATGTGTATCCATTTCAGGCCTCAGAAATAACCACCTGCCCAATATGTTCTTGGCCTAGTCAAGGGTCACATGCATATGAGAACTTGGGGATCCTTCTTCACCCTCAGGTCTGATACTTTCCCATCGGCAATTGTCACCAAGGGTGACTAGGACGCAGGACAGTGGTTCTCCAAACCAGCTGTACATCAGAAGCCCCTGGGAAGCTTTGGAACATCAGAGCCACTTGGAGTTCAGATTCCCCTGAGATCCTGATTCAAATGGTATGGTGTGGGGCCTGATCACTGATTTATTTAAAAATCGTAGTTGCTTCAAAAATATATCACTGAGGGCTGGGTGCAGTGGCTGATGCCTGTAATCCCAGCACTTAGGGAGGCCAAGGCAGGCAGATTACCTGGGGTCAGGGGTTCAAGACCAGCCTGGCTAACATGGTGAAACCCTGTCTCTACTAAAAATACAAAAATTAGCCAGGCATGGTGGCACGTGCCTGTAATCTCAGCTACTCGGGAGGCTGAGGCAAGAGAATTGCTTGAACCCAGGAGGCAGAGGTTGCAGTGAGCCGAGATTGTGCCACTGCACTCCAGCCTGGGTGACAGAGCAAGACTCTAGCTCTAAACAAACAAACAAACATAAATAATAAATCACTGAGGCTGAGGCAGAGGAAGATACTGTTTTGTTTGTTTTTTAAACAAATGGGTCTATGAATGCCTGTAGGCTTTCCATCCGAAGCCCTTTGTGAGTCAGGCAGTCTGTGGGCGGGGTGAGGGCCCGCTGGATGGTGGAGAGGAAAGCATGGGGGCTTTGGAGTGACTGTAGACATGGGTTTGAATTTTATCCTGTCCTCGCTCTGTGGCCTTGGGAAAGTCATTTCACCAATTTGAGCCTGGGCTTCCTCGTCCATTAATTAGCAATCAGAATTCCTGCCTCACGGGTTGGCTGGGAGTAATCAGTGAGAGAAAGTCATGTAATTCTCTGGCACAGGGCCCAGCCTAGGGGTGGTGCTTTGTAAAGTGTGGTTCTGTTGCCTTCCTGAGCAAGCTTGAGGTAGGAGGGGAGGACACGTGTGGCCCCCACATTGGCCTGAGCCCTTGATGGGAAGAACACCAAACTGGGAGAAAGTAGGTGTGGCCCTGTCCTAGTTCTAGCCGACCCTGAGGTGTGACCTTGGCCAAGTCACTCCCATCTCTGAGCTTCAGCGACCCCATTTGACTCAACCCTAGGAGGTAGTTAAGAGTTGAGCCTTGGCGGCAGATAGAACTGATTCAGCCAATTATCTGGGCCAAGGTACTCAGCCTACCTCTTCAGACCTCCATTTTCTCCTCTGTAAGATGGAGATCCATTGGTGCAGATTCTTCACAATTCTGTGTTCAGTGATATCATACTGGTAGTTTGAAATCAACCATAGTGGGAGTATTTACACCAAGGAAATTGGCAGACATTACAAATCAGGAATCCCTCCCTCACCTGCCCCCTAGCAGTTCACCAGCGCACCACTGGAACTCAGATAACAACACCTTCCATCATGCGTGTTGCCAGTTTCAGAAAGCTATTGCCTGTTTTTTTTAAGCACTTAGCACAACACCTGCGACATGGTGGGCACGAACACATGCTAATTAAACACACTTAACATTTGTCAGCCATCACTTCGCCTGGTATAAAGTGTTCACATCTGTCATCTTATATAACTTTATCAGCCCCAGGAAGTTTCCAGAGGAGGAAATTCAGGCTCAGATAGGCTTGCTGACTTCAAATGCAATTACATTTTCCAGGCCCACTCTATACTGAGTAATTCTTATCTATCCATCCCATTTCAGCCTCACAGCCCCCTTTCATTACAGAGGAGGAATCAACGGCCCAGAAAGAGCAAGTGACCTGCCCAAGGTCACAACACACTGAGTCTGAGGACTTGGTATCCGTCTTGAACCTGCTTCTGCCAGACACCCTCCCCACATCTAGCTGCCTCCTCTCCAATGAGGGCAAGCTCTGCCGATATGCTCTCTCTGGCCCTTTCTAGCTCTGACATCCTCGGTATTTAAATCAGCACATGAATATTTCACAAGCATCCCGGGCGAAAATAACCCCCTGCCTGGTTATGTCAGGCTGCAGCCCCAGTCGCTAGGCCACGGCTCTCTTGCTATTTGCGAGACATGCAATTCTGCGAGGCCTCCCAGCAGCAGCCCAAGGAATCGATAGTCTTTAAATAAGTAATTAGAGGAGCTGAAGACATCGGCACAGCTAGAAGGGAGCAGGGGAATATAAACTCATAATTCTCCCAAGTTCACAGTAAAGAGCTTGGTTCTGTTTTTTTTGGCCAAGCAATGTGACAGGGCCTGGGACAGAGTGACAGATGAGGAAGGACAGGGAAGAATCAGAGCAACACAGTCATTATTGGTATTTATTGGGGGCTTCCTATGTGTCACGCTTTGTCTCATGATTGCCATACCCAATGTTCTCCTAAAGTCACTGATGCTCAGAGAGGTGGAGGCAGTTGCCCAGGGTCACACAGCTGGAGAGTGGCAGAGGTTGCAGGCCCATCTGAGCAAAGCTTCTCAACCTTGTGTTATTGACATGTGGAGCTGGAGCATTCTTTGTGTTGGGGGCTGTTCTGTGCGGTGTGGGGTATTTAGTGGCATCCGTGGCCTCTATATACCAGATGCCAGTAGCACCTCATCCCCACTTGGGACGACCAAGCATGTCTCCAGATGTTGCCCAATGTCACCTGTGGGGCAAAATCACAGACCACGGCTATACAGTCTGTGTTCACTTTGCTGCTGTCTTTCTGCTTTTAGGATATGGATTAAACCCTTCTCTTAGGCCAGGCATGGTGGCTTATACCTCTAATCTCAACACTTTGGGAGGCGGAAGGTGGGCGGATCACCTAAGGTCAGGAGTTTGAGACCAGCCTGGACAACATGGCAAAACCTCATCTCTAATAAAAAAAATATGTTTTAAACAAATTAGCTGGGCATGGTGGTGTGTGCCTGTAATCCCAGCTACTCAGGAGACAGAGGCACGAGAATCAATTGAACCCAGGAGACAGAGGTTGCAGTGACCTGAGATTGCACCAGTGCACTCCAGCCTGGGTGACAGAGTGAGATTCCATCTCAAAAAACAAGCAAACGAAACAAAACAACCCTTCTCTTAGCCTAGAGAGGCAGACCTGGAGACAAAGCTGGCCGAGTGAGAATACCAACGTGGCTCTTCACTGGCTATGTGACCTTGGCCAAGTTCTCAACCCCCCTATGCCTCAGTTTCCCTCTCTGCAAAATGAGGACCTAGGAAAAGGTTATCATGAAGTTTAGACAAGTTAGTCAATATGCCCATGCAACAAATCTGCACATGTACCTCCTGTATCTAAAATAAAAGCTGAAGTTCTTTCACATCAGTATTATATATCCAAAGCATCCAGGACAGAGCCTGGCACATATTCGTGAACCCCTGCTGTGATCCAAGAGCCTACCTGACCAAGCCCCAGCACCTCTCCGCAGCCACCCTCGTACCACTCTCCCCATTAGAATACAAAGAGAAACTGTCCTAGAAGCCAGGGAAGCAGCATCTTTGACAACCTCTTCTGTTCCTACCTTCCCTGACGCAAGCTTCTTCCCAACATTCCTGGAGGAGTTGGGAAAACAGCAACAAGGATGGCCTTTGGTCCCAGAGGATCCCAAGATGATAACAGATCTGCCACTTCCTCTCTCCCTGCAGCGCGCTGTGCATGAAAAGGAGGTAGAGGCGCTGCACACCGATTTAACAAAAGCATCCGATTAGAACGCAGTTCCTCTTATTATTTGGGAAGCTATAAAAACACATATAAACGAACATATTTTATCACTAGAGTTGGTCTTCACATTTTATGGGTCTGTCACGTGTGTTTTTGTTTTACTGACATTTGTTAGAAATGAGGTTCTAGAACGCTGTCCTTGTTTGGGTGCTCGTGAGAAACTGTATCCAGAAAGGCATTTCAGGACCTGTCCCTATGGAAACAGCCCCACTGCAGGAGTGTGAGAGCATGAGTGTGTATGAGAGAGAGACAGAGAGAGAGAGAGAGAGAGTGAGTGAGTGTGTGTGTGTGTGTGTGTGTGTGTGTGTATAGCTAAAATCCTCCCTTTTCCCAGGAGCAAGGATGCCGAGGAATTACCTGGTCCAGCCTCCTCATATAGTTGAGGAAACTGAGGCCCACACAAGGACAGTGCTTTATCCAGGATCATAAAACAACTCAGCTCGGCAACTATTTTCAGAGTGTATTAGTATCACCCTAGCTGCTCTGATAAACACCCCCATCCCAGTGACATGATAGACTTTTCTTGCTCATAGGACAGAGTTTCTGGTTGGTGAATGAGCCTTCCACTAGGTGACTCAGGGACCCAGGCTCCCTCCTTATTGTGGTGACACTTTTTCCTAGAACTCAGAATCATCTGCTTTCGTCTGGATGACGGAATAATTCGGAGGATTGCACATTGAAGTTTTTTATGGGCCAGCCCCAGAAGTGGTCCATGGACTTCTGTCCATATCCCACTTGTCAAGCCTCAGTCACATGTCATACCAAGCCACAAGGAGGCCGGGAGGTGTTGCCTGGCTGTGTGCCCAGGAGGAAGAGAAAGGCTAGTGAACAGCTGGCCAGGTCTCGGTGCCTAGGCTGGAAGCTGCATGGGCAGGGATGAGTGAGACTGCAGGCCTGCCCTCCCAGAGCTCACAGTCCAGTGGTGGGAGGCAGGGGCGGGGGAGCAGCAGCAAATGCAGGTCACTTATGCCCCCGCTTGAGGTTCAGAATAAGGACCATCTTCTACACCCTCATCCCACTGATCACCAGAAGTCCACTGGCTTCTCACAAGAGAGAGCTCCCATGCCAGGACGAGTTCAAGACTCCCAGTGTCCTTCCTAAGTCAGTCCAAAGGAAGCCGGCAGTCCTGGTTTCTAAAAGACGGCAGAAAAGAAGCTGGAAGGTCTGCTTTATTCCTGAAAGGTCCTATTCTTCCTATTCTGTCTCAAGCCCAGCAGTATTTCCTTTTTGAGGGGAAAGGTGGGAGCCTCTCTCCTCAGTTTCATGTCATTAGATAATGCCACAGGCCTAGGCTCCCAGCAGAACAGGCACTCAAGAGAGGACGTAGCTTAGTACACACACACACAAACACACACACACACACACACACACGCTCTTACACACTCTTTTTTTTGTTTGTTTAGACAGAGTCTCACTCTGTCACCTAGGCTGGCTAGTGTGCAGTGGCACAATCTTGGCTCACTGCAATCTCCACCTCCCAGGTTCAAGAGATTCTCATGCCTTACCCACCCAAGTAGCTAGGATTACAGGCATGTACCACCACGCCTGGCTTATTTTTGTATTTTTAGTAGAAATGGGGTTTCACCATATCGTCCAGGCTGGTTCGAACTCCTGGCTTGGATTACAGGCCTGAGTCAGCACACTTGGCTCTATGTACATGCACACACACATACCACCCAGAACCAACCATCAGACATTCACCCCTTTGGTTGACCAGCATCTATTAGGGGAATCCCAAGATGGTAGAAGGACCCCCTCTTCTTTCCACAGAAGCTGCCTGGGACAGATCTGTGCTTCCAGAGACTAGAATATGGATGTGCAGCCCCTAGTGTGGCCAGCCGGACATGCCCTCCCAGGACTTTGTAGAGTGACATCGAGGCAGAGTCAGTCTGACATTTAAAGGCTGCCACCATAGAAGGATATCTAGTGCTGTGTGGCCATCATCTCCATGGCTGGAGGTGTCAGATGGGGCCACAGTGACCAGCTGGCTAGCAGCCAGCTCCCAGGTGGCACCTCTAGGTTCTCGTCAAGCCTGTTTCTCCAGTTTCTCGGTCAATTGCATGAGCTACCTGGTACTTTTCCAAACCACTCCTTCAGGTTAGCTGGAGCCTCTGCTTCAGACCAGCAGCCAAGCTCGCTGACAGGTATCACCTTTGTCTTGCAGCCAACCCACTCCCATTCTTCATTACCAGCTTCCCCCAGGGCCACCCCAGATCCAGACAGGTCCAACACCTTCCACCCTCAAGGGAAAGGCCCCGGCTCCCACCACCTTCCTCCAGGATATGTCTGAGCAAATCTCTAACTAACCTGTCTTTTCACACTCCTTCAATATTCAGAGTCCTCAAGAGGGCTATGGACAGAACCAATGTAACTGGTTGACTCTGTGATGCGAGATATTTTATTTGATGCATTTAAAAATATGATCTAGGCTGGGCACAGTGGCTTACACCTGTAATCCCAGCACTTGGGGAGGCTGAGGTGGGCGGATCATGAGGTCAGGAGTTCAAGACCAGCCTGGCCAACATGGTGAAACCCCGTCTCTACTAAAAATAAAAAAATTAGCTGGGCATGGTGGCAGGCACTTGTAATTCCAGCTAATGGGGTGGCTGAGGCAAAAGAATTGCTTCAACCTGGGAGGCGAAGGTTGTAGTGAGCTAAGATCACGCCGCTGCACTCTAGCCTGAGCGACAGAGTAAGACTTCATCTGTTGTGGTGGGGGAGATTCTCCTTTGGGGAAACAACCAAAATTCAGACAGTGTGGCCTAAAAAGCTTGGCAGATTCACTTTGGGACATAAAGATATTCTTTAAGCTTACAAATATATATATGATCCAAGAGGCTGGGCGCGGTGGCTCACACCTATAATCCCAGCACTTTGGGAGGCCGAGGGAGGCAGATCACCTGAGGTCAGGGGTTGGAGATCAGCCTGACCAACATGGAGAAACCTCTACTAAAAATACAAAATTAGCTGGGCGTGATGGCGCATGCCTGCAATCCCAGCTACCCAGGAGGCTGAGGCAGGAGAATTGCTTGAACCCAGAAGGCAGAGGTTGCAGTGAGCCGAGATCACGCCATTGCACTCCAGCCTGGGCAACAAGAGTGAAACTCCATCTAAAAAAAAAAAAAAAAAAAAAAAATGCGGAGTGTGATGGCAGGTGCTGTGATCTGAGCTGCTCAGGCGGCTGAGGTAGGAGAATCGCTTGAACCTGGGAGGCAGACATTGCAGCAAGCTGAGATCATGCCACTGCACTCCAGCCTGGGGCAACAGAGCAAGACTCGGTTTCGAAAGCACAAAACAAAAAAATGGCCAGAGCTTCCTGCAGGGTGTCATCCACGGAAGTGAAGATGTGGGTTCCCATAAGCTCCCCGCATCTCCTCACCCCTAGAAATCCTGCAATTGATAAAACCCGGCTCTCCCAACATACTCCCAACAGCTCTCCTGAAACTGCCCTCACGGGGCTTGCTGAGAAGCGCCCCGAGGCTGGGTCCAGCCCACCCTTTTCAGCCCCGATTCTCCCTGACCTTTCTGCTGCCTTCCACCTTTTGACTTTGACCCACACTGTTCCTTCCAGTGGCTCCTCTGTCCCTCTGTGTGTCTCCCCTTCCTGGGCCGGCAACTGTACCTTAGAAGTTGGTGGCCTCCCAGTGTCTGTGCTGGGTCCCCTCCTGGCTCTACGTCCACGCTGCACAACTTCATTCCTGTGGCTTCAGGGACCACTTAGAGATGGGATTCCTAACCTGCTTCCCGTCAGCTCCAGATCCAGCTATCCAGTGGCTGGACCTTCACCTCCAGGCTTCCCCGTGGGCCCTTAGACTCGGACACATCCCAAACCAGCTTCATCCTCTTCCCCTCATTACGATGCACACAGCTCTTTCCCATTCAGCCTCCTCGTGAGGACTGGATTCCTAACCACGCTGAAGGCAGAAGAAAACAGGCTCGGAGCAGGGCAGCCCGGAGTCGCACAGGTGAGTCCACCTAATTCCAGCACCACACCGTTTGATTAGAACTCAGGATGGGGCAATACTTTTCACCTCTGACCCCCAGGCCTCCCGGGGCCAGGGCAGTCAATGTTGACCAGATCGATTTCTGCCACGCCTGGAAGTCAGTGGTCAGCTGCTGACCACACTGTCAATTATTCAGGTTCCCTGGGATTTCACCAAGAGCCACGGTTTAACTAAAACACAGCCCCGTTGTCCTCACACCCCCAACTTTCCCTCAGAAGCCTGGGGGGGAGCAGACTGCCAGGGCACTCCCCCGGCAGCAACACACACATCTGCCCCAGCCCCTCGCTCCCCTTCCCAACTCACAGATCAGTCCAGGACTGGAGCCTCCTGGTCCTCAAATCCCTTGGAGGAGATCCTGGGCTGAGAGGGCTGAGGCCCTGAGGGCAGAATGGGGACCAGCCACCGGAAATTACCGGAGGCAGGTGGGTTCCAGTTCCATTCTGCAAGACCCAGGCTTCTTTTCTTTTTCTTTTTTTTTTTTTAATTTGAGACAGAGTCTCTGTTGCCCAGGCTGGAGTGCAGTGGCGCGATCTCCCAGGTTCAAGCCATTCTCCTGCCTCAGCCTCCTGAGCAGTTGAGACTCAGACTTTTCTTATCACCAGACAAAAACAGACACTCTGGGAGGCAGGGAGCTAGTCATCCACACAGGTGTGTGTCAGTCAGGGAGGACTATCCTGAGGAGGGCTCTTTATCCATGGGGAGAGTCAAGGGCTGTTGATGGTAACAACTAGATTTTTTTTTTTTTTTTTTTTTGGAGACGGAGTTTCACTCATGTTACCCAGGCTGGAGTGCAATGACGCGATCTCGGCTCACCGCAACCTCCGCCTCCTGGGTTCAGGCAATTCTCCTGCCTCAGTCTCCTGAGTAGCTGGGATTACAGGCACGCACCACCATGCCCAGCTAATTTTTTGTAGTTTTAGTAGAGACGGGGTTTCACCATGTTGACCAGGATGGTCTCGATCTCTTGACCTCATGATCCACCCGCCTTGGCCTCCCAAAGTGCTGGGATTACAGGCTTGAGCCACCGCGCCCGGCCACAACTAGATTTTTAAATGTACTTTGCAATTCACAGTGCTAGCAGAGCGTTGTGGCTCACGCCTGTAATCCCAATACTTTGGGAGGCTGAGGTGGGTGGATGGCTTGAGCCCAAGAGTTCAAGACCAGCCTGGGCAATATAGCAAGACCCCATCTCTATAAAAATATTTTGAAATTAGCTGGATGTGGTGGCACATGGCTGTGGTCCCAGCTACCCGGAGGCTGAGGCGGGAGGATCACTTGAGCCCAGGAGGTTGAGGCTGAAGTGAGCTATGATTGTGCCACTGCACTCCAGCCTGGGCGACAGAGCAAGACCCTGTCTCAAAAAAAAAAAAAACCCACAATGCTTTCAATGACATACGTCATCTGTGGCCTCAAGTCTTTTTTGGAACAAGGCAGTGCATAAATAGACATATTCATTTGACAGTCTAAGAATACAAATTTGCCCCTGCCCTCGGGTGATAGCAATACTGAATGTCAATAGTAAAGGGCCTGCCACGTATCAGGGATGGCAGGTTCTAAATACCCCATGTGCTTCAACACACACTGTCCTTACAACAACCCTGACAGACAGCTGCTGGCATTGTCTCCATTATTTTTTTGAGACAAGGTCTCACTCTGTCGCCCGAGCTGGAGTCCTGTGATGCAGTCATGACTCACTGCAGCACTGACCTCCCAGGCTCAAGTGATCCTCCAGCCTCAGCCTCCTGAGTAGCTGGGACCACAGGTACATGCCATCATGTCTGGCTAATTTTTGTAATTTTCAGTACAGACGGGGTTTCACCAGGTTGTCCAGGCTGGTCTTGAACTTCTGGGCTCAAGTGATCTGTCTGCCTCGGCCTCCCAAAGTGCTGGGATTACAGGTGTGAGCCACTGTGCCTGGACTGTTATCTCCACTTTAGACAAGGAAAGATTTTACAGATGACGCACAGAGAGGTACAAAGAGGTGCCCAAGCTCTCAGAGCCTGTGTAAACGGAGCAGAATTTGAGCCCAGGCATCGGATTTCAAGCCCCTGCTCTCAGCCTCTGCTCAAAGTCGTGTGAAGGAGGTCAGTAGACATTAGACAGATGATCACATAAGATCTAATGACAGAACCATGGAAGAAAGGAGTAAAACAGAGAGGACTGAGCCATCCAGGATGTGGGTTGTGGGAGGGGATGAGAGTCAGAGAAGGATTTTCACGAGGGTCCTTTAAGCTGAAGTCTTCAGGAGGAGGAGTTTGCTGAGGGAAGGGCCCAAGAAAGGCGCATTCCACGCTGTGAGAACTGCAAGTGTGGAGACCCTGAGGCTTCAGGCCCGTCACCAGGACCCCCTCGGAGCCTGGTCCCAGGGAGCCAGCAGGCAGCTGCACGGGGCTGCTCCTGGGCTGGGCCCACTTCCTCTCTGTCTGCCAGGTTTATTTTTAGATCTCTTACTTTCCGATGCCATGAGTGGGCCAACAAGGTCCGGGCCTTCCTCATCAGATTGTTTATGTTCTACCCCACTGGTGTCTCTATCACGGCCCCTCTGCTCCCAGGCGTGATCTGCAGGACTGATTGGAAGCCCTGGTTTCTTCTCTGATGTTGTCATAGACTATTCCACTCCCCTAGCTGGGACCCCGGGTCTCCCCACCTCACCCTTCTGCCTGCTTTCTCTCCTTCTTCCCGTCAGTTCGATTCCTCTCCACTCCAATGACCCCATCTGTGCCAGACACTGGGCTGAGTGCTGACAAGACAGACCTGAAAATGACACAAGAGTCTTTGGCATCAGGTGTGCTAGAATCCAGGTAAGCGTGGATGATTCATGGTGCAAACTGAGACGTGTGAAAGTGAAAGGGATGCTATTAATAATTATTGGTTATTAGCAATGCTAGCACCACAGTGCAAGCCCAGGCAACTGAGAAACGGGGCCACCCAAGGTGATCAGAAGGACAGAAAAATGAGGAGATATTTGACCAGTGGGGGACAGGTGGAAGGGAGTCTTGGTGGGGGCGGAAACAGCATGCATAAATATTTGGCAAGTTTGGGGGAGAATGGTGAGTTCCTGGTGGCAATAACCTTAGACATGGGTCTTCATACCTCAATCCTGAGCCATGGAGAAAGGGTGGAAGGAGTCCAGCTGGATTCCAGGTGGGAAAACGTGGACAGTTTAATGTGACTAGCACAGGGTGACAAAAACCTTGCAGTTCTGCAACCTCTGTGTCCATAGCAGGCATCACTAATCAATCACTGCATTCTCCTTCCCACTGAACCCTAATTCAACCTCACAGCCCTTAATACCAGGCTCTGGGACCAGTCACTACCAACTGTCACATTGTGTGTACTTAGCTAGAGATGAGGGTGGAGATCACGTCAAGAGAATTTGATGTGTATGAAGTTGGAATATGATTCTCTGGGTAATAGGGAGTCATCAGATGTGAAGGAGAGTGATGAAATTAAGACTAAGGCTTTGGAAGGTCACCGCCCGTGGAGGGTAGCAACTAGGGCAGGGAAACCAGTGAGGCCTGTGCTGACATCCAGGCCATGAACCTGAACCTGAACCAGGAGCAGAGAAGTAGGTCTGGTGATCGAGGAGACGTTGAGGGGCAGGAGAAAGGAGAGGGCAGTTAGGATGACTCCCTGACTTCTAGATGTCTAGCCCTGTGTCTGAGAAGATGCTGTGGGCAAGGCTGGTGTAAAGACACCATGGGAGGTCCTGATAGGAATCTTCTGTTCCAGAGGTCACCAGTGAGAGCCACCTGAGACTCTGTGCCCCGAGGGTGACACAGCTCCCCCTGGAGCAGTCCCCAAGGAGCCATTTCTGCAGGGAACAGAGTCCTGAAGGAAACAGGTCACTGTGTTATTGGTTGGGTTTCTGTCCTCTGCCCCATGTCAAGCCCTCCCTAGGTGGCTTAAAGCTCAAGGTGGCCTCTCCCTCCAAGGCCAAACCAAATCTCAGGATCCCCTCACCTTCCATCAGCTGCGTGGGCCAGGCCTGAAGCAGTGAGGTTGCAAATGCGTTTTCCTGGTGAGCAGGGGCCTTGGCCTCCGCAGCACTGAGAGGCTAAGGCGGCTGAGAAGGAGAGCCTGGATTGGATGGAAAGGAAGGGCAGGAGGCAGGGAGGCAAGAGGCCAAGGGTGGGGTCGGATTCCTGGGAAACTGGCTCAGGCAGGGGCTTGAGGCCTGGGGAGTAGCTCTCCTCTTTGCGGGTTGGGGGTAGGGGATGAAGAAAGGAGCCCCTGTCACCTCTTGCTCCCTATCCCCAGGGTGGCAGAAGAACTCAGTTTGGGACCCCCTGAATTTGAGGGTCTGTGGCATAGCATGGGGTGAAGGAGGCCAGGTCAGGGCTCCCAGGAGAGAACTCAAGGAAGAAGCTGGAACTCTGGGAGTTGTCAGGATGCAGGTGACACCTCAAGCCTGGGAGGGAGAGAAGCGGCAACAAGGAGAACAAACAGAGCCTTGGAGAAGCCAACACCGAGGGAAGGGAGGAAAACTAGGAACTCACCTAGGAGCCCCGCAGCTGCCAGATCAGGCTCCTGGCTGCCTTCCTGGCCAGAACCCTCCTCCAGCAGCAGACAAGATGCATCTCTCACCAAGCCTGCTGCTCTGGGAACCTAATGGCTTTTGAGTCTGCCCAGGTGGGCAGCGGGACAAGTTTACCTCCCTGCTTCCTGCCATCTCCCTGTTCCCAGCTCTGGCTGCTGCTCCAGCCACCTCTGAGGCAGCCCCTCCAGGCCCGTGCCACCCTCCCATTCCAGGCCCAGCATTCCAGACTTTCTCCTCATCAGAGTTCACCAGCCTGGTCTCATTCCCTCCTCCCTGTCCCTTGCCAAGTTCTGCCTGGCTCCTGGCCCTTCTCTTCCCTTCTCCTTAGAACAGGAGCCAGTTGAGGCCTGTCTTCAGAGTAAGCTCCACGCCAAGCCCTGGGACCCTTCCACCCATGGCAGCAAAGCCAGCCCAGGATCTTGGAGCCAGCATCAAGGACTCTCCCTTAGAAGTTCATCAGACGGTCCTCATGCCCCAGTACCGATCAGAAGTTTTTTGCTCTGGGTCAGAGACTGAGATCCAAAGGCTCCAAGACCCTCTCTGGCCTCTTTCTCAAGTATGTCATCAGCCCACCCCCTGCCAAACATACCCCAGAGTCTTTATCCTGCAACTCCAGCCCAAGGGAGACATGGGGATGTAGAGGGGTAGCTGATGTTCCCAGGGTCTGGGGCCTCAGTGCGGCATCTTTGTGTAATCTATTGTCAGCTGGGGCCTCCCTTCCTTGACAATTTCAAAAATACTAGTTCAAATGCATTTTTCACACTGTGGAAAGTGCAAGGCTGTCCCCAATATTTCAGAGAGTTCTGGAATGGCTTTCATTTTTACACCCCCCTCAGCATCAGAGCTGTGGCTTCTGCTAAATTCGTTTAGTGTCTGGCTTGGGCCACTGACCCAGGCTTGCTGTTTCATTTTGACACAGCTCTAACTGAGACGTGGAACTCAGCCAGCACCTTCCTCTATTCTACCAGAAACCCATTGCAGAAGGTATTTGTGCATAAAGCAGGCAAAGAGAGATTTAGGAAGGCCAGAGGGATGGTTTCAAGCACTGCAATTCATATACCTTCCAACAAACACTGGACAATCCTGTACTTAAAAGTTCTTCTGGGGCTGGGCACAGTGTCTCACACCTGTAATCCCAGCACTTTAGGAGGCCAACACAGGCGGATCACCTGAGGTCAGGAGTTTGAGACCAGCCAGGCTAACATGACAAAACCCCATCTCCACTAAAAATACAAAACTGAGCTGGGCATTGTGGTGGGTGCCTGTAATCCCAGCTACTCAGGAGGCAGAGGCAGGAGAATCGTTTGAACCCAGGAGGCAGAGGTTGCGGTGAGCCGAGATAGCACCACTGCACTCCAGCCTGGGCAACAGAGCGAGACTCCATCTCAAAATAAATAAATAAATAAATAAAGTTATTTTGTCAACTCACCCTTCGAAAAGTTTTCCCTTGCACCTTCACCTCCCATGGGGCCACAACTCCCAGCCCCCTCAGGCTTTTTCCTTCATTCTTTTTTGTGCGTCTTTCTCCCTCGAGACGCAAGACAGTGCCAGGGCAAAGGCAGGGGGTCTGCTCCCACATGGCCTGACTGCGAGCCTGACTCTGCATTTTATCAGCTGTGTGACCAAAGGAGAGTTACCTAACCTCTCTGAACCTTAATTGCATCTGCAAGTGAGGATGATAAAAGTTGAAGATAATAGGGTTGGTGGTGAGAATTTCATAAAACAGCTACGGGAACACTGAGCAGGGCGCCAGCTCCATCATGTTGGCCGCTGTTGCTGCTGTAGTTCACCCTTCCAGATTCTTCCCACACCCCTTCCCGAGTCCTGCCCATCTTTGCCTATTCAAACCCATGAAGACGCAGGGTGTGGTGACTCACACCTATAATCCCAGCACTTTTTGAGGCCATGGCAGGAGAATCACTTCAGGCCAGGAGTTTGAGACCAGCCTAGGCAACATTGAGAGACCTGCCTCCCTCCCTCCCTCCCTCTCTCTCTCTCTCTCTCTCTCTCTCTCTCTCCATATATATATATATATATATATATATATGTGTGTGTGTGTGAG
>NW_022437016.1:8592224-8594956 GCF_009761245.1 Sapajus apella | reverse complement strand
ATGTGTGTGTGTGTGTGTGTGTATGTAATTTTATTATATATTATGGATATATAATTTTATCTCATATGTATATATGTATCTATCTATACATTTTTTTGAGATGGAGTTTCGCTCTTGTTGCCCAGGCTGGACTACAATGGCGTGATCTTGGCTCACCACAACCTCCGCTCCCAGGTTCAAGCGATTCTCCTGCCTCAGCCTCCCTAGTAGCTGGGATTACAGGCATCCACCACCACGCCCAGCTAATTTTTTGTATTTTTAGCAGAGACGGGGTTTCACCATGTCGACCAGGCTGGTCTTGAATTCCTGACCTTGTGATCCACCCACCTCAGCCTCCCACAGTGCTGGGATTACAGGCGTGAGCCACCGTACCCGGCTTATATATATTATTTTTTTTGTTTTGTTTTGTTTTTGTTTTTTGTTTTTTTTTGAGACGGAGTTTCACTCTTGTTACCCAGGCTGGAGTGCAATGGTGCGATCTCGGCTCACCGCAACCTCCGCCTCCTGGGTTCAGGCAATTCTCCTGCCTCAACCTCCTAAGTAGCTGGGATTACAGGCACGCGCCACCATGCCCAGCTAATGTTTTGTATTTTTAGTAGAGATGGGGTTTCACCATGTTGACCAGGTTGGTCTCGGTCTCTTGACCTCGTGATCCACCTGCCTCGGCCTCCCAAAGTGCTGGGATTACAGGCTTGAGCCACCGCGCCCGGCCTATATATATTATTTTTTTTAAGCCCATGAAGAGTCAGAGGCAGGAGGTTTCACTGCACGGGACTGTCCCTCCTCATTGAGGTTATAAATGGACTCTGTCATATGTAAATGGGCTTGACAGGGACTTCACACTGGTAGACACTAAAAAAATGTCATGCCCTTCCTTCCTCTTTCTCTCTACCTTCCAACCCCCGTCCCCACAGGGTTGAAATCAAACAGCCATGACCAACAGCAGGGGACTCGGCCTGGACTTTGCCAAACTATTAGGAAAGAGATGCTGTCTTTCAGGGGTTTTTAGGTAAGCCTGGAGTCACTGCGGACCCTCTTTTCTATCTCATGGGAAAAACCTAACAAATAATGAAGCCAACACAAAGAGAAAGAAAAAGAAGTGTCTTTCTTTGTTGCTGTTGTTTGTTTTTAGATAGGGTCTCACTCTGTCACTCACACTGGAATGCAGCGGCAAGATCATAGCTCTTTGCAGCCTCGAACTCCTGGGCTCAAGTGACCCTCCTGCCTCAGCCTCCCAAGTACCTGGAACTACAGGCATGAGCCACCACGGCATTCAGCTAAAAGACAATAGCTTGGCGATATCATTTGAAGCCCTAGATCCAACCTTACCTGAATTCATCCCTTGAGTTTTCCAATTACGTGAACCGATACATTCCCCTTTTCTTGCTTAAACTAGTTTAATCTGAGTTCCTGTCATGTAAAAAATTGAATGAATCTTGACTAATAGAGAATTTCAAGTAAAAATGGAGGTTATTATAAAGCAAAGAGGAAAGTCATGGCCTCCTACTACAGAAAGAATAACCAGAAGTCACAGGAATGAGAAGGTTGCTTCTGCCTCCATCTCTCTCTCTCTCTCTCTCTCTCTCTCTCTCTCTTCCTCTTCCTCCATATAATCTCCCATTTCTGCTTTCCTTTTTCTCACCTCTGCAGACCAGGGTTTCTGCTGACTCATTGGCTCATCTAGAAAAGGTCCCAGGGATGACTGTCATTGGACCAGACTGGGTCACGTGGCCCGCCTTGACTTATTGCAATCCCCGTACTTACCCCTGTATCTGAGGACTGGGGTCAGGCCCACCTAAGCCAAACAGGCTAAGATAGGATGAAGAATCCTTTTAAAAAAGAAATCAGAGGGCCATTTTCAGAACGACGGGGAAAGAATCCAAATAGACAAAAAACAACAGATGATCACTCCCAGGGAGTTTAGTGAATTTCTATTTTATGACCAACCAAACCCTGACTGAGCACAGGACCAGCACCTGCAACCGGGGGAGTGGCTCTAAAGGAAATTTTCACCTGCGGCAACAGGTCCTGGGAGCTGTTTTGCTTAGGCTTTCTTTAATATCCTCACCAAGCACACCACGTTGCCAGAGGGAAACTGATTCTGACCTTGACCATAACATGCAATCCTCCTGTAGCATCGTTTGAGTTGGGTAAATGCCACATGACATGAATTTTTTGTAGGGAATTCCATTCCATGGAATATTGTCTCCTAGGTCTTGCTGTGAGCTGTGAGCTCCACAGAAGCAGAGAAAACCCAAGGCGCTGGGAGAGATCTAGTGGCAGCTTATCACTGCAGCCGGCCCCGAGCCCTCTGGTGTGTGCCAGCTTCCTTGCTGTAAAGGACCTCATCAGTGGTGTCTGCTTGGCCCGGAGTTACCCCTCAACCATTGCTCCCTTCCTCCCTTCCTCCCTCCCTCCCTCCCTTCCTCCCTTCCTCCCTTCTTCCCTCCCTCCCTCCCTTCTTTCTTCCCTCCCTCCCTCCCTCCCTTTCTCCCTTCTTCCCTCCCTCCCTCTTTCCCTTCTTCCCTCCCTCCCTCCCTCCCTTCCTCCCTCCCTCTTTCCCTTCTTCCCTCCCTCCCTCCCTCCCTTCCTCCCTCCCTCCTTCCCTTCTTCCCTCCCTCCCTTCCTCCCTTCTTCCCTCCCTCCCTCCCTTCCTCCCTTCTTCCCTCCCTCCCTCCCTTCCTTCCTTCTTCCCCCCCTCATAGGCTTAGGGGATTTGACGTTTTTCCAGG